>NW_020955781.1:614509-748238 GCF_003031625.1 Empidonax traillii
GACTCTGAAGAAACATGTTTTCTGTGCTTCTGCAAACCCTTTGCTTCTCCTTCTGCACTGAACTCGTGGTTTTCCTTCTCCTCCTCTCAACCCTCTTTTGTCAAGTTGCCTTTTTAATTTGCTCACTTAATAACACAGCATATAAAATATAATTATTGTTTATTTATATCTACCACCTCTGTATTTTCTAAATAAGGAGTAGAGAGTAAGGAAAACTGTAAGGATGAAGTCTCTTATGAAGTTGCCTAAGACAGAGGTTATGTTCTTTCTTCTCAGAGTGATACCAAGAAGGAAGTTCACTGACTTCAACACAAGAATTCAAACAGAGGGACTCAGCCCAAATAGCCTCAGTGGACCAGCTGAGAAGAGACATGGACATTTTCTTTCTAAAAAGAGACATTTTCTTTCTAAAAAGACACATGGAACTTGATGGCACTGTCCTTCAACAGCCGATTGTTATTATTTTATCAATAATAATTATTAATTATTAAGTAATCATATATTAGAATAATTACTTTATACCTGTTATGACACCATCTCAAGTAATTTAAAACTAATATGCCCTGAAACTACAAACAAATAGTTTGGCAGTGATCCCTAAGGAATGCTTTAAGTGCAGCAAACTCTGATTAAAGTAAAGGAAGAAAGTTATCAAAGATTCTGATCAGCAGAAGCCCTGATGCTTTAAGAGATGTACACGTGGTTGTCTATTTCTAGACTTTGCTTCTAAGCTATCAAACATATCCCAAAAATATCATTGCACCAAAGCACTGACTGGGTCAGAAGGGGACACTGGCAAACATCATCACAATGTAGACACCCTCCAGGTTTCCACTTAAGAGTAACTAGTTCCACACAGCTGTGAATATGCAAGGAGAACTGCAGAAAGCTTTAATTATGGCCTACTCAGGTTTCATCTCTCTGGTAAAAGCCCTACTGAGAATAATAAAATATTGGATAACAGGGGATTACAACATGAGGAGTTTTGAAAACATTCAAACAGTGAATCCCTCTTGACTTTACACAAACTCCAGACAAGAACAGTACTGGAGCCATTTTGGAAAGATGTTTGCACATCATTTAGATATATTTTTATATTCCCTGTTTCTATTTCAAAATACTTGAAGTGACCACTGAGTTCTGAAAGGGTGTACCTAAATCGCTGCAGGTTTTTTCCTCATGTTTCAATGGTCAGTAAATGACAGTTTGATCTTTACATGCCTCTTGTTCAACACAAGTGTACAGGGTATAAAATCCCTCATGAACAGAGAAAAATTATTGTGCAATCATAGAAATTGTACACACCAAATTAGGTTGATTTATTTGGTTTTTAAATACGAGAAAGGTCACTGCATTAGAAAATTATGTCAACATACTTAGAAGTGAAAAGGGATACAACTTCAAGCCTTGAATATGCCTTTGCAGCTTATTTTGGAGGCCAGCAGGCAGAGACTATCTTAGATCCGAAATACATACTTCTAAAGATGAAAAATTAACAGAAATGATCATCACCTCCAGTTTTGTGTACTCAAGTGGGAAATGCAGCTCCCAGGTTTTGACTTGATAGTGAACACACCACTATGGGCTGGAGCAGCAGAGTTCGAGAACAGAAGGGCAAAACCCCCGTGTACAGTTCAGACATAAATGGTGATTATGGAAGTCACCTCATCTTGTCACAGAGAAGCACCGTGCCGTGAGGAGGCTTCTGTAGCTGTGTGTTCCTGTACTGACCTAAGTAATGCATCCTCCAGCAGCCACTGCAGGAAGCCACTCCTTGCAGCGCTACAGGCTGGGCACAGAGTGGCTGGAGAGCAGCCAGGCAGAAAGGGACCTGGGGGTGCTGATCGACAGGAGGCTGAACATGAGCCAGCAGTGTGCCCAGGTGGCCAAGAAGGCCAATGGCATCCTGGCCTGCATCAAGAACAGTGTGGCCAGCAGGAGCAGGGAAGTGATCCTTCCCCTGTACTCTGCGTTGGTGAGGCCACACCTTGAGTATTGTGTTCAGCTCTGGGCCCCTCAGTTCAGGAAGGACATNGACTCTGAAGAAACATGTTTTCTGTGCTTCTGCAAACCCTTTGCTTCTCCTTCTGCACTGAACTCGTGGTTTTCCTTCTCCTCCTCTCAACCCTCTTTTGTCAAGTTGCCTTTTTAATTTGCTCACTTAATAACACAGCATATAAAATATAATTATTGTTTATTTATATCTACCACCTCTGTATTTTCTGAATAAGGAGTAGAGAGTAAGGAAAACTGTAAGGATGAAGTCTCTTATGAAGTTGCCTAAGACAGAGGTTATGTTCTTTCTTCTCAGAGTGATACCAAGAAGGAAGTTCACTGACTTCAACACAAGAATTCAAACAGAGGGACTCAGCCCAAATAGCCTCAGTGGACCAGCTGAGAAGAGACATGGACATTTTCTTTCTAAAAAGAGACATTTTCTTTCTAAAAAGACACATGGAACTTGATGGCACTGTCCTTCAACAGCCGATTGTTATTATTTTATCAATAATAATTATTAATTATTAAGTAATCATATATTAGAATAATTACTTTATACCTGTTATGACACCATCTCAAGTAATTTAAAACTAATATGCCCTGAAACTACAAACAAATAGTTTGGCAGTGATCCCTGAGGAATGCTTTAAGTGCAGCAAACTCTGATTAAAGTAAAGGAAGAAAGTTATCAAAGATTCTGATCAGCAGAAGCCCTGATGCTTTAAGAGATGTACACGTGGTTGTCTATTTCTAGACTTTGCTTCCAAGCTATCAAACATATCCCAAAAATATCATTACACCAAAGCACTGACTGGGTCAGAAGGGGACACTGGCAAACATCATCACAATGTAGACACCCTCCAGGTTTCCACTTAAGAGTAACTAGTTCCACACAGCTGTGAATATGCAAGGAGAACTGCAGCATTAATTATGGCCTACTCAGGTTTCATCTCTCTGGTAAAAGCCCTACTGAGAATAATAAAATATTGGATAACAGGGGATTACAACATGAGGAGTTTTGAAAACATTTAAACAGTGAATCCCTCTTGACTTTATACAAACTCCAGACAAGAACAGTACTGGAGCCATTTTGGAAAGATGTTTGCACATCATTTAGATATATTTTTATATTCCCTGTTTCTATTTCAAAATACTTGAAGTGACCACTGAGTTCTGAAAGGGTGTACCTAAATCGCTGCAGATTTTTTCCTCATGTTTCAATGGTCAGTAAATGACAGTTTGATCTTTACATGCCTCTTGTTCAACACAAGTGTACAGGGTATAAAATCCCTCATGAACAGAGAAAAATTATTGTGCAATCACAGAAATTGTACACACCAAATTAGGTTGATTTATTTGGTTTTTAAATATGAGAAAGGTCACTGCATTAGAAAATTATGTCAACATACTTAGAAGTGAAAAGGGACACAACTTCAAGCCTTGAATATGCCTTTGCAGCTTATTTTGGAGGCCAGCAGGCAGAGACTATCTTAGATCCAAAATACATACTTCTAAAGATGAAAAATTAACAGAAATGATCATCACCTCCAGTTTTGTGTACTCAAGCGGGAAATGCAGCTCCCAGGTTTTGACTTGATAGTGAACACACCACTATGGGCTGGAGCAGCAGAGTTCGAGAACAGAAGGGCAAAACCCCCGTGTACAGTTCAGACATAAATGGTGATTATGGAAGTCACCTCATCTTGTCACAGAGAAGCACCGTGCCGTGAGGAGGCTTCTGTAGCTGTGTGTTCCTGTACTGACCTAAGCAATGCATCCGCCAGCAGCCACTGCAGGAAGCCACTCCTTGGGAAGGATGGGATATATGCCCTGTGTAGCTGCAGGAAGACTTCTGCTCCACTACAGCCAAAAGAATACTTGTCTGCTGTATGTACGGTGTACAAGTGCCCATTTTAATTAAGGATTAATCTCCTCAATCTCTGCACTAATCCTTGGTTCTCTACAATAATATTCCCACAGAGGACTCCAGGGTATTTTCTGGCATGGATCAATTCTTAACTGCTGGGTTTGGTCTGGTTTTACAGACTCCTGTGTATCCAACTCCATCTTTTATTTTCTGAGAAATATGTGAGGCAGAAAAAAACCTGCCAATGTTTGAGCATTAATGGCATGATAATGGCAATTTATGGATTTGAGGAAGAGAAAAGGTGCCACTAGAGTGTGTAAAGTGGGCAGCTGGCACGGTAGCTTTTGCCAACATTTGCGTCAATGTGGGAGTGCAGCAATATGGTCGCTGTTATCATCGCACTCAATAAACATCTCCTCATATGTGAAGGCATGACTAGCCTTTTGGAGGGAGAAGCTGAGTATTCTCTGCATCCATGGCAGGGATTTTATGTGTAATCCCAGCAAATCTGAGCAGGCCTTAATGGCGCTTAAATACCCTATACATAAAATTGCTGCTTTTGAAACCTGGTGCACAGGGAAACAGTGCAATAATAGTGAAATAATTCACACATGGAATTGTCCAGAGAAAAGCAGTGTGCTGCTCAACAGGGCACTACTTCTCAGTTGATTCAGGCCTTAAGGAAAAACACACAGACACCTGCTGTTGTCCAGTGCATGTGACAATTGTGGTTACTGTGGGACTTGGACTCTGTGTGCTATTTATGTGAGCATCCACGAAAGGGAAGCACTTTAATTATTCCCAGCCTCTGTTGTTTTTGTTGTTGCTGTTAGAAATGAGAAGGATTTTAAAATTACTACTTTAGGACCAAGGAAACTGGTTCTGTTCCACGTGAATTTGACACATTTACTAACTATTGGTGATAAACAACAGAAACGATAGTGTAGATAAAGATGGCACTAGACCTCAGAGGGGTATGTTTCTGCAACTAGTCCTTGCCAGGAGGTTTCCTCCTGTGGATTTTCTGCAATCCTCACATAACAATTCCCTACCCTCTTTTAATAGGGAATAAAAATCTAGTGTTAGGTTTCTGTCTTCTAGTCATGTTCTGTTTCCATTTTGCCATGACACACCTCTCTGTGAGGAGTGTACCTACCCCTTCTTTCTCCACCTTCCTCAAAGGGCCTTCTTCTCATGCCTTCATCCAGCATTCCTACTCTTCTGATTGTTATCTTTACACAACTACTAATTTTGAATAATTCCCATAGCCCTATACTTATGCCAGATGCATTCCTTTAGAAGAAAGTTCTCTGTAATAAAAATCCATCATGACATCACCAGCTGAAACGTCACCATTCTGAAGAGCCAAACCCACTGAGATTTTCCAGAGATTTTGTCTGTGAAACTTCAAAAAGCTTGATTTATGAATGCAAATAGCAGCAAACAGAACTGGAGCAAACTGAAAATATATCCTGTAACATTTGGCTTGATCTGTTAGTCTTCTTCATTCAAAATGAACACACTGGATTTAATAAGGTGACGTAAATCATTGATTATTTTGAAGACCTATGAAAACACCCCAAGTTAATCAATTCCTTATTTGTATGTCTTTCTACAGTGCCCATCAGTATCTTACTGCTGGCATGTACAGGACCCACAGAATTTAACACCTGAGAGTTCTAAAACAAATGTCCTACTGCTAGTTAAACCAGCTGGCTACTCAGGTAAAGGAAATTTTCCATTTAGTAGTAATGATGCCTATTCATTCTCCTGCCAGCTGCCAAAAGGGGGATTCTACCCACAGAACATCACTCATGCTTTAATTTTACATTCACAAAAACATATACTGTCTTTTATGAAAGAATTTGGGAATGTTAGGCTGTGGAGGAAAAAATTACAGTACTAAATGACAGCACTATTTCAAACTACAATGACTTACTAAAGTGCTTTGGCTACTGTGAGGGACAAAAATGCTTTTGTATGCATAGAAATTAACTTTTATGGTTTCCAATGCAAATGTAAGAAGGGTCATTTACACTTTTGTACTGAAAAATAAATGACTTTCACATTCCCTAATAAAATACTTCCAATAAGCCTCATTAATGTAGTTATTTACATTCCCAGATAATTATTGGCATAAGCACGAAAAAAAAAAAGGTAGATACTTTCTCCACCCTATATCCTAAGCCTAAAAGCTTAAAATTTCTTTCTGTAGGGAAATATCAAACAGCAGCATTCTCTCACAGCCAAACTCAAAACATAAAATTACACCTTCTGAATGAAAATGAAGATCTTGAAGTGTTGCTCCGGAAGGTGAGACATCAGCAGGCTGATTTTAGCAGCAGGTGGCCAAGAAAAGCTCAGGCAGAGGTGGGTGTAACATTTTCCTGCCAGCGTGGGGTCAGCCCATCACCTGAGAGGAGTGAAGAGCTCCTGGGGACAGGCCAGACATCTGAAGGGCAGAGGAGTGGGGAGCACAACCACTCTGCAGAGTCCCCACTGCTCTTCCAGCGGGACACCAAGGCTGTGTTGTGTTGCTGCCTCGTTTGTATTTACCAGAGAGGTGACAGAAGAGTCTCGTGCTGCCATCACCAGACTGGCTCCACAGCAGAGAAACTGCAGGATGAATTGCAGGGACTTGTTCTCTCCCACGGCACTGCCGGTGTCCCGAGGACATGGGAGAGCCCCATGAGCCTGACCGTGTGCACGTTCCCAGGGATGGCTGAGATCCATCCTTGTGCCTGCTGCTTCCAGCTCTGGCTTCTCTTCTTGAGCAGATCCTACCTAGTGAGTTAGGCCTGGCTTGGAGCCAGCCCCTGGATGGAGATCTGTCCTGTGTGTGGTGTGTGGTTTGTGTGTGTTTGATGATGACAGGATAAGGCTTAATCCACAGCTGTACTGGCCAGCTTGGGAATGTCCTCAGCGTGTCTTCCAAATACCAAACAAGCCTTAGGAGGAATGTCAGTAGGGAAATACTGTAAAATTACATTTTGTATAGAAAGTACTCTGCCATGACATATACGGTGTTATTCTGGATGAGATTCCTTAATCAAGCAGTAAATAATCATGTATCAAAATAAGGACAGCTGGAACTTAATACCCTACATAACTAACTTTCCAATATGAATTAAAATGCAAAAAATAAATCAGTAAATCCAAGCGTGCTGGCCCATGTGAGAGCCATGAAAATGGAATTCCATATGCATGAAATTTTAAAAGCCAAGTACTATTCAATCTTCATTTTGTAGTGAACCATTACTCCCGTGGGGTTTACTACAACGGGACCTCAAGCAATACCACTTCAGCTGCACAGTAAAAGCACCTATTTTTTAAAATAGGTGCCAAAAGAAATAGTCTGACATGCCACCCAGTAGAATAGAGCTTTTTGCACAAATATAAATAAATAAAACTTCACTCAGAAAACGAGCAACAAACAAACAAACAAACAAGTAAACCTTTATCCTTGAGCATCTGGGATCCAAAGGCATTCAAGTCCAAGAAAACAAACCATATTTGAGCTTTGTCACATGCTAAAGAGCAGGTCTAACCATCCCTTCAGAAGAGGGCACCATCTCTTATATCTTTTTCCCAAACCACACACAAGTACTCCCCTCCTCCAAAAATAAATTTTGAAAAGTATTCATTTCACAGAAGTAACCACATCCTTCTGAACAGATGGGAAACCTGATGGACTGAGACACAGTGAATCCCTTATTTGCTGATTTCAGGAAGGAAAATTATGGTTTTGAAAGTTGTTTATGGACAGTTTTCCAACTTCATGGCTTAGGAGAAGATCAGCAATGTAGAAGAATACAACTGCATGTTGATAAATTCTGGAGACACGTGGGAACCAGACAAAAAAAAATGTAGGCAAAGTAAAAATGTAAAGAAAAATGCGTGTCAGAATTGTCCACAAAAGATGGCTCTTCCCACTCAAACCACTCAGTCATTGCATACTCAGAATCTCATCAAGCCATCAGCTGTACAGTAAATTCTCCTTCTGCTCCCCATAGCACCAATTCTTCCTACTTTCTGCATATCTGAGCCTCCCAATGAATCTTATTTTCCCTGCAGGCAGTGGGAGCTGTTCTTCCAAGCCCCTCCATCCTCATTTCTCTGCTCTCTTTATCCCTTTCCTCTCCTAGCTGCTCAGCTCTTTTCCAGTTCCCTCCTCTCCCTCTTTCCAATCTCCCTGTTCCCCAGGAGTGCTGTACCTCGTGCTCAGGGTGCCCGGCTGGGATCCTTGCTGGAGGAGCCGCCCTTGCTCCCGCTGGAGATGGAACTTCTCCAAGGGCCCTTCCCCTCACTGAGGACTCCGCACTGCCCTCCTGGGGCTCCTCCTCCGGCTCCTGCCAGTCCCCTCATTCGGGCACAGAGAAGAGAGGTTTTGTTGAAAGTTGTGTTGGGGCCTCATGAGGGAACGGTCCTGCCCACTCTGGCCACCAGCCAGACCCCAAAGACACCTGAACTGCAGGGTCAGTAGGAATCCTGGCATGTAACTAGTCCCATCCCAGAGCCAGATGGGCATGAACTTGGAGTTCTGAAGGCAGTCTGCCTACCAAAATCCCTTTGCATCCAGTACTCCTGGTAACCTCCCCCTCAGCAGTACACTCTCCTAGGACCAGAACTGGGGAGGATGAGCAGGAGAGAGGAGGAGGAGGTGGCTGCGCCACCAGACTTCCCCTGCTGCCACTGTCATCGCATTTGCATTGCAGGGACATGATCTGGCTGCCTTTGTGTGGCCCTCTGGCAGGAGCCCAGCAGCGTTTCTGTGCCACTGCTCACATTGTACTGCAGGAGTATAAACACAGGCTTGTCCACAGCGCTCTTGACAGCCCTGGAGGAAATCCATGATCGCCCAGTGTCAAACAGGCCAGAGAAGATGGGCTACTTTCTGTACACCAGCCACTGTTCCAATCCTAATTCCCTGTCTCCTGAAGGAATGTGGAAGTTTGCTGGTATCAGAGAAACAGGACAAGGTAATATGATGGCACTGCAATAAGTATTCTCATTTGGCGCTTGAAACTACAAACTTGCCTTTAATACTCCACTGTGAAGTGTTTAAACACAGGACAGTGTTTAACTTTTCTCAAGACCACATCAAAGTGCCACAGAGATAAATAAATGAGTCAGAAAATACATAATATTTGAGAAGAAAAACAGAGAGTTGCTAGTGTGATGAGAAAAATTATCTTAAACCCAGAAAGGACCATCCCAACCAACCCTTTTTCTACACTACAAATATTTAAAAGCATAGAAGATGTTATCAAAACTCTAGTCCCTCCTGTCCAATTTCTCTTTGAAGGGAGAATAATCCTGGAAAACATAAAGACAAGATCTTCCACCTGCCTAGAAATCTCAACACCCTACTGTGCTGGTCACTGTATGGGAGCTACTGGACCATTACACAGATTGGAATGACCGCACAAACTTCAAGGCCGTAAGAAATAGATCAGTGAAAATCAGCAAGCTTAGTTCTTTCAAGCTTTGAGATCTCTAGAATGGAAAAACATTCCTCTGTACTTCCTGATCTTGAACTGGAACACATGAACTGGAAGCCCTCTGGCCCTTCCTGGCTGAGTGTCCTGCCTCCTGCAGCTCTAGGACAGGCGCTGGCCTAGTCTGCCACGAACTCCAGGTGTTTGACTTCCACTGGGACACACCACCGACAGACCAAGAGCTGATGCTTCTCCCACAGTGAAACTCTAGGGAAATTCCAGCAGCTTCAACAGAAGCTGGTGATTGTGTTGTAGCCCCAAATTCTGATTTGGTTTTTGGTTGGTTTTGGTGGTTTTTGTTTGTTTGTTTGTTTTGTTTTTGTTTGTTTGTTTGTTTGTTTTTTATTTCCTCTCTTAGCACTTTAGCAGAGCTGCTTTGCCTACAAGGAAAGCCCTCCTTGAATGTAGAACCTGGAGTCTGGGAGGGTGTAGGTGTGCGAGCAGGGCCTGCCTGTTCTCCTTGGCCCGTCCCACATCGTAGCAGGCAGAGGGATGAAGCCACACAGTAACACACTATCAGCTACTGCTTTACTTGCCTGTAAATCAACAAAGTGGAATTTCATGAACAGCTCCTTTTCCACAAAGACAAAAGCAGGATTTTCCCCCTGACTTCCCTGGTGCTGCAGTGATCCACTGATCAAACTCTTTGGAAGCTGATGAAAATTATCTTTATTGCACTGTCTCCAATGAAGCCAGACAAATTTATACCCAAGTTTATACTGAGAAAATAAAAAGCTTTACATATTACTGCAGTAGGGTACTACTGTACAAAGAAATATAGTTACAAATGCAAATATGAATATGAAAAGAAAAAGAATCTTTCTCTTTCCTAAAAGCTAAACCCCACCAGGTTTCCACTGGACTAGAAAAGGGCAGGCTACAGACTTTATTCTCTCTACTGTTTTCCTGAAATTAATATTGTTTTAAACAAAGCCAACCTTTGAAATTTTTTTCCTATCCCAATTCAGTTACTATTTCCTGTTCTGCATTTAATTTTTAATAAGAAATTAAATATGTACTCTGATCAGAAAATCAATTTCCTTTTGAGTTACTCAAATTTTAAAACTGCACTTCTGTGGCACAGAGATGGTGTTCTGATGAACAGAGTCATCTACAGAAATCTTTTTGATAATGGTGTCCTTCTTTCAAATCCAAACATTTCCTTGATGTAGAATACAAATTGAGCTCTAGTGTATAAGTCAGCTGGGATTTCAAAGTTGGCCTTTATACTTTGCCATTAATTAATTCCGTCCAAGAAATTCAAACAAAGATACGGAAAAAAAGTTCTCTAAATACGTTACATAAGGCATTCAGAATATTCTGATTCATTCCCCTCCAGGAACACAGCAGAGTCAAAGAATAGTGTACACAGCATGTTTAGACTTTATAAAAAGCGCTAGAAACTGTAAGAATAGTTTAAAACCCATTTATTTAAAGCTGCCCATTATAAGAGCTATTGTAGAGTATTTGCTAATCAATCTACACTTATGAGCTCTATACAATTGTAGGCTTAATGAAGTGTACTTTTCTTCACTTACAGATGCAGGAACAAAGAGTTTCCCATTAAAAGGGAGGAAATGAAAGCAGAAGGCAGAAGGTCTCTTCCAAAAATTACTGGAACTTCTGAGTAATTATATATTGGCTAGAAAGTCAGAAACTCGTATTTGGGATCTCCTTTTAGGGAGAAAAAAAAATCTGAGAAAGAGACATTCATTCCCAATACACCTTTGTATACCTTTGAGTCAGGTAGGACAAGTATTTTCTCTGATACAATGAGGAAAGCCTCAAGAAACTCATACAAATTCCTCCAAATTGTTGAAATCACATTTTCTTGCAGTTATCAGAACACAACTAAAAAAAAAGGTGAGAATATGGGTGAGTGGTCAATCAGTATAGAGAGATCTTTCAAGCTGAGTGAGCTACACAGCATGGAGTCAGAACAGAGCAGGTATGCCTATTCAGCCTGAAAATAAATTAAGAGTTTTCTTTTTCTCAAGATTCACTTACTTCAACTTGTGTAGAAACCCAAGGAAAACCTATCCCCTAACGCTTCTGGCGTAAAACTTAATAGCATTCATTCACCCAAAACCCAGATCTGTTCAAATGCTATGTCAGAAAAAAGCCCAAGATGGAAAGATAAACTTTGTTATGGTTCCCACTACTCCACAATGTGCAGATGCCTCGTCCCTCCTGTGATGTTGTGACAATTTCTGTGAAAGGCCACAGAGCTTAGTTGAGACCACAGTGCTACCATTAACTTCTGAGAGATTTCCCAAGCCCATTATCTCCTACCCTGAGCTCATTATTCTTTGGAGCACAACTCCCAGAACACTCATTTCTGGCAGCTCCTTGTTTGTGTTAGGATCTTATATGATCATCATTTTTGTGTAGCCCATCTCATTATTTCCTTGTAATTTTATTTACAGTGCAGTGAGACCGAGGAAAGTCCCTCACCAAACTGTGTACTTTGTAGGACCTAATTTCTAACACTTGATTGTGAACATGCAGCATAAGAAAGCAAATGTGTGAGCTTTTCTTGGCTTTTTATTTAAAGGTGGACCTACAATATTGGATAATCTTAGTAAGGTTTTAGGTTGAAATGACTTGTAGCATTTCCAACGACTGTTTGAGAAGATACAGTTTCTGTAAGAGAGATCAACTCCAGCACCCATGTGGGCATAGAGGAGCATATATATTTCTATTTTTCTTTGATCATGTTTATGATAACTAAGACTTATGAATCACTGTATTTCCATCATGCAAATTTTGAGGTTTTTGGGGTTTGTGTTTAACATGTATTTTCATTAGTGCAATCTGTTTAAATATTTATTGATGCCCTTTAGGCACAGATCCGCATGCAGTGAAAGGCAAAAAAGAATAATTTCACTTACATATTGTAGGAATCAGCTACTGGGAACAGTCCAAACCCAAACCAAGAAAAGATCAATGATTTACCTCTTTCCTCTCTGTAATAAATTCCAAATGTCCTGATTCAGTCTTTTTATTCTGCCTGAAAACTGAAGACGCAACTAAAACCGTACTGAGACAAAGCCTGAACGCATTGTCTTCTTCACTTAAATATACCCAACCCAAAGGAAGCTGATACTGCACTCTCATAGCTTATCTATCTGCACAGCTTTGGGGCCTCTCGTGCAAGAATGTGGATTTTCTCTGAGATATGTGTCTTGGAAATGAATCCGGAACAATATAATCCCTTTTGTTACGTGATTGCAAAACTTCATCTCATCTTTCATATAAATGCAAAAGCTCTGCTACTTCTGCCTCTCACCCTCGGTCTAAATATCGCTGTCATGTTCTATTTTTGCAATGGGTTAAACTGTCTATACTTTGTGCTTGATAAAATCAGTTCCTGCCTGGAATTCTTATTGCCTGGAAATTTGCTATGGTCTCTCCTACTTATGGTCTGGAAAAAAAAGGTAAATTACTCCAGGAAATATAACTAATAACGCCAAGGGTTTTGTGAAGGATAAACAAAACCACCTGTGAGCGCCAATGAAATGTTGATCTTGATGGGACATGACCAAGTAGGAGCTGCACCCCAAGCTAAAAAGCGTTCATAACTTTTAATATTAACATGGGTTTTGGAGGAAAGAGGAAATTCCAGTTTTCTGAAGGAAACAAAGCTCATCTGATCCCACATGGCTTTGCAACGGATAGACAGATACTCAGGTATGAAAAGCAGGCTTTGCCATCTGTCCATGAAAAGCAGTATCATTTGCTGACATCTGTATTTTTATTGTGACTACAGTTTATAGTCGACATATTCTGGTGTGTGACAGCTGAATTACCTCCACGGCACAGTGTGGGATGATGGCCAGCGATGCCAAGGGCTCTGTAAGGAAGGTTTCCATGACAGCATTCTGTGTATCATTGGTATTTTGGAAATAACATTCAGTTTTGATCTCTGAAGTTATAGGTTTTACTGCTCCCATGAAACATTATATTCAAGCAGGAAAAAAAGAGCCAGGGCTAGCATGAGTATTTTACATACAGCCAGGAATGCCTGGAAGGGATATTCCTGTGATAAACTGCAGAACTATGTGATAAACCACAGAGCTATTTCTTAAATGCAACCTATTAAACACTTTTAATTACCTGTTCTATTCTCTGGCCAGTACCCATTCTGTCTTGGGACTTATTCTGGAGTTTTATACTGCTGAACAGGTTCAGACAGCTGGCATTTCCAGCCTGCTGTCTACATTAAAATATAGAGCTTTTCATGAAAGCTAACCCTGCTTCAAAGCCCAAGAGAAGTTGGTTTCAATCCTGGGCCAAGAAAAAATAGCTTTTCTATACATTGAAACGTGCTGGCTTTTAAAGCACAGGATCTTGCTCCAGAGAGCTGAGGATGAGTTTAGCACTGAGTGAGAGGGGAGAGTTGGGACAGGAAGGGCCTTAAGAATGTTTCACATTCAGATGTTCAGAAAAGTTGTTCCAAGTAAGGTTCTAATCTATTCTGCAGCTGTCTTTTTCCTCCTCCACATTTGGACAGGGATTTTCCAAGGGGTCTGAAAGAGCTAACTGCCCAGTTCCTATTGAATTTCAGTAGCATTCTACATTGTAACTTCAGTGTGCTGCTCTGAAGTCCATGAGATGTGAAACACAGCCTCTGTCCATGAGTTTAAACAAACACTGAGCATCTGTGATTTTTCAAGAACAAGGCCAAAATACAAATCTTATCTGCAGCAGAGGGAAAGATCCCATGCAAATTTCTGCTAGTTTGGGACTGGGGACTTTTTAAATCCACCCGTGACTTTGAAAAGCAAACTCCACTATCACATTATATATATATATCTGTCTGTAAGCATGTATTTACAATTTATATGCAATAACACACCTAACTACTTGCAATCTGCTTAAGGAGCTTTTCTCTTAACCATTTGAATTTCAAAGCGTAGATAAAACTGCAGAAGGATTTTATTTGTATAAAAGATTTGAGCTCGGATAAACAACCGACATGGATTCTTAGTCTTTTGTGGGCAGCCAGCACCTCTTAATCAGTGTGAAAAGGAATTCAATAATAAACACAAACTGAGCAACATTATAAGGGCAGGGATTTTCTAGTACATTTGTAGGTATGGCACACAAAATTCTCTCTGATAAGGAAGAGAAGATGTACTGTTTTCCAAAGTGCAGCTTTTATTAATCAATTTGCCCACATTTTTTAGAGGATTATGAGTAAAACCTGAAGATGCGGTGAATGAACAGTACAGCATTCCTCAGCTACTCTCAGGGACACAAAAGAGACCTACTCACATGTTCCATTCCTAAAGTAAATCCCTGAGTGTTTTTCTGTATAAATGTCAGGAGCATTAGCCACTGGTGTCCCACTTTCCTGGATGCTTCTCCATTTCAAGCTCCAAATAAGCCAATAAAATACAGCAATGTACGTTTCCATCCTTACAAATGCCTTTAGTAGCCCTGCATCATATCAGGAAAGCAGCTTGGCTGGGACATGGGAAGGAAACGAGCTTTTGCTCTTGTTATGAGGAATGAACAGATCTAACTTGCTGAAAAGGTTGTGTGTAAATGATGAGCCTGATTTCCTTTGATAACAAGCAATAAGAAATCAGAGCTTCCAATGGAATCAACACGAGCAAGATGCACTGGTGGCACCACAGTGAACCCAGCACTTACTTTGCAGTCAGCCATGGTAAGAATTGATGTGACAGACCAGGGCTGGCAGAGAGTCTAAGGCCCCTGGCACAGCCCTTGCAGGGAGGGTACTACGTGTGATAGTAATCTGTTGCTTCTCTAAATTTACAGCAAGAGAAGGGGTGAGAGAGAGTCCTGAGGAAAAACACAGAGATGGAGTGGGGAGAGGCTAAGCTTATTGCAGCAACCTGCTTCACCCAATGGAAGAGGAAAGCAACGCTTAATCTTCTTCAGGGTCAGGCAGAATGCTCAAGAGAGGTGCTTGGTTCTGGTAGTTTTCTCCCAGAGGAAAGGCTGTGGAGGTTTCTGAACTTGTAGGCTGATCTGCTTTGCTATTCACCTGATTTCTACCCACAAGTCTCATCTCACAGACTTGTTTCATGTCCTTTGAAAAGGTTCTTTGAAATCTCTTGGATGAAATTTGGAGAAGTTTGGTCTGGGGGAAGGGGCACTGTCTTCCATTTTTGAGGAATGCTAGTAATGACAAGAACAAGCTGCGGTAAAACAGCTGATGGGATGCCCCTGGAATCTCTGTTACTGTCCTGCATTAGTGCTGTACATTGCTAACTCAGCTTACTCATGAAGTCAGAGCAGCACCCACTTCCACAGCTAAGGTTTGTTACTTTGCAAGAAAGAGAAAATGAAGAGGGGAAAAAAGTGCTACTCAACCCATCTTCCCCATTTATCTCCCCAGGCTTTTGTTTATACTTTGAAAGTGGACCCTATCCTTGTCTTAGGTACAAAATATCTATTTTGAGGTGAGCGTGCAGGAGGGCATTTGCAGATTCTTTGGGATACAGGAGCTACGGAATTTCCCAGGTAAGGACACACTCTGAGCCCACAGAGAGGGCTTCCACTGTGCCCTGGATCCCCAGCTCCAGAGACCCTCCTCAGTGGTATGTTATGAGCCCCACGGGTCTGACAGTTGGCTTCTCTCTGTTCCTCAGTCCTCTTTGTAGCATCACTTTGGAAAACACTGTGCACAAACCGTGGGACAACAATCAAACCTACAGTCAAGGGCAAAGTAACACTTGCCAACAGCAAGTTTTGATGATAAAGTGTTCCCGACCCAGACAATCTGGATATAGAGCGTGTTCAAGCCAAAGTCACAAATAAAAATGAAGTATGAGTTAACAAGCTGTGAAGGAAGCCAAAGAGGATTTTTGACTGTCTGCCTTTCTGGATATCTTAGCACCTGACAAGCTTTTGAGCTGCCTTGCTCACACAGACTGTGCTGCACAGGGGAGGCTGGAGGAAGGCTGCAGAGGGCAGGTACAGGCAGCACCATGGGCAAAAACAGCACCACGTTTCAGCAAACTAGAGCATGTACGTGTGCAAAGCACTCAGATACCTTATTTCAAAATGTACGTGTCACAGAGAAGTGCAGACAGATGTATCTTGGGAAGAGTTTTACTTCTGCTCAGAATATGTTGGCAGCATGGGCCCTCTTGTTGCGCACTTAGCAAGTTTCCCTAAAATCAAAACCTTAAATCAATGGGTAAAGTATGCCAATATTTCGACAGTTCAGAGATGGGTTTCTCTTATATTCTGGGGTTTTTTAAATTTTTCTGACCAATGAAAAGTGCAATGAACCCTTAAGCTGTAGAAAATACACCGTTAAAAACCACTTTTAAACAGACACCATTTTATAGAAGCTGTTTCAAGTTCTGTGGCTCCCTGCTTGTTTTGGTTCCTCCGCCTGACTGCAGTGAGAGCCAGCTTTGTAACATCTGACACCTACAGTTCACTCATCAGCAGCTATTTTGCTTTTTGTTCAGAAGAGAATACCACGCAACTCTAATCAGAGTTGATGCAGATCAATGTGAGCCTTTCCTTTCATTATATTTAAAGGGACATACGATTTATTGATTTGTGTATCAAATTTTAGCACACGTGTTTTCTGTGCTGTCTGCAGTCAGTGCAGCAGATGTGTAGATCCAAATGTCACTTGGTACAAAAACAGAGCAACACCAGGAAGATGATTAAGCAATGACATTGGCACACGACATATTTATTTGATGTTGCCTTCAAGTTTTGCAGCATGTAAAGATGTCTAAGTTAGAGCCCTAAAAAATCATGGAATCTGAACGCCCTTGCTCTCTGGGGGTTTGTAATGTGTGCTTGCCTGACTTAAACAAGATGCACTATTTCTAGATATTTTAAAATAATTTAAAATAAAAGCTAATTTTTCTTGTGGTGTTGATAATTAGCTGAAACAAGCAAAGAGCTGGTTAAAAAAATAAAAAACCCACATACTCTGCTGCCATATATCCTTTGCTCAATATGTGTTTTTCTTCTGTTTTTCCTAAACAATGCATCTGACACGAACTTATTGCTAGAGTCAGGAATTGGGCAGGATTCACCTCACCAGCCAAGTACAAGCATGTACATGTTAGAGATTTAGTCCAACAACCATCTAGGCTCCCTCTACAGACAATGCAAGTAGGAAAGGCAGCTCACTCCACCCCATTCTCAGCTTGGGATCCCCTTCAGTGACCAGCTCCACCTTCACGGCTGACCTTGGCTACATACCTGAAATCTGTAAAGCCAAGAACAGGAGATGTGGATCCCAGCTGCAGTGAGAGCTGCTGCTTTTACTTAAAATCATCTTTGCCTAATTTCCCCGGTGTGACCCAGCCCCAATACCTCTCCTCAGCGATGCATTACAGCTGACTTCCGTGAGATTAGAGCATTCCTACCGTCAGGCAAATGCAAAGGGGACTTGCTGAATCATGCCCTCAGTCTTAAAGATAGACTGATGTTCACTTGTTAAAGCTTATATGAATTATATGCCATCCTTAATAGTATTAATTAACACAGTATTAAGGACAAAGAGCAAAGCTGTAGCACCTCTAACATACGAAGGGGCTTTTAGCACCTTTCATCTTTGCTGCTCCTTTCCTTGAAGTGCAGAAATATCATATTTATTTCCTCTTGGAAACAAGGGAAAGGAACATGGAAAATAAGTTAATACTTATGAATGACAGCATGATTGTCCACTTGGAGGTGTCATCACCCACTAATAATCCATTTTTTTCTAGGGCATAAAGCACATCCATTATATGTGTCCTGCAAATGAGCAGTGCTAGAGCTGGGGACAGAGAAAAGCAGTTTTACTTTTGCTGGGTGAATAAAACCATGATCTTGTGTGAGTGACTCACTGCTGTTGTGTAAGCTTGTAAGCATCTTTGCGTGAAAGATGAAGGCATTTGAGATAAGCCCACTCGAATCAGTGCTGTCCTCTCAAGCTTGAGAACATAATTCTGAGGAGGACAGACTTGAAATGCAACAAGATTCGAGCTACTGTGTTGCTGGAAAAGAAATCCACCAAAGATCAGCTAAGAAGTATTCTTTACTTCAACACACAGTTCAGCCTGGCCATGGAAATGCCTCTGGTTAGTATTTCTTTTTGAACTGTAACTCCAGTTATGCAGCATTCCAGAGGGCAGGTGTGGTCATTCTAAACCCATTTTAGGGAAATGGTAGGTCTGAAACACACCAAAGGGCAGCCTGTTTCATGGTAATATTTTTTAGAATTTGTTTCAACAATCGATTTCTTCAATTATTACTTTGCAGGCTTAAAGGGAAAGCTTTTTGGTTTTCCCTGCCTTCATTTTTCACTGATCTTGATCTTTCAGGATTAATGTGTGCTCATATGAGTCACCACTCACCACCTCTGCCCAGCACCACTGTCACAGGCTGGGTACCTGCGCTGCCCCCGTCCTCTGCTCAGCTGTATCTGCTGCTTGGACTGCCAGGGGAGGAGAGGAGCTACCCTGGCAGCCCATGGACACCCTGCCACCAGGCCCTTTGCTCCAAGATCCCTGCTCCTCTCTGTGGCTGCTGGACATGTCCCCACATGTAGTCTGATGCATCTAGAGGAGCTACTGGGCTCATGGAAGCACCCATAATTTCCTGGGGAATGCTGGTGTGTAGGGAGCCTGGGAAACAGAGAGGTCTGCAGGTATCCCCTTTGTAGGAACTGTATTTCATATGTAGGAATGTAATTCCCTTGTCACAAGACTGAAGGTGGGTATGGCCTTTATGAATTTAGAGCTGTTATTTCTGGCACTGGTTCTCGCTATCTCACCAGTCCTGGAAACCCTATTAGCAGGTACTGCACAGATTACATCAATTGCAGCCAAACAGGAAAAATCTTGCAAAAATTTATCATCTTGCATATGCAGTCTTGCCTAAGAGATGACACAGGGAAGATAATACAAACTTGAGAGACAAAACTCGTTTAACAGGCCCTTATTCTTTAGTCTATCCAGGACAATGTGTTTCTGTGTTGGCTTTGCTTCCCTGGGCAACTGTGCTGAAGCTGGAACGCTTCCCTCACGCAGCTCAAATGCTGGTTTCCATTTTGCAGAGCTACATAATTCGATTTGCTTCGGTGGTTCAAAAGTTCAGTGGGGAAGGACTCCCGTGGAGAGGAGAGTGTGAGCAGCTCTCCCTAACGAATGGGTGCTTGCCTTGGAAAACAGCACATGTCTGTTCGCATGCATCCAAACTGCAGGACGCTGGAGCGTCCCACCGAGAGCGAGCCTGGCAGGGGAAGTGGCTTAACAGATCTCTCAGTCACCAGGAGTAACACAAACAAGAGCCAGAAAAAGCATTTTGCCATTTAAAAGGAAATCATTATCTATAGTGCTTGATAAAGTTTATTGTACCAATTCGTGGAATCGGGAGGGAAAACAGTGCCCGGTTGTTGGAGGAAAGCATTCAGATGTAAAATCTGCCCTCAGCTCCTTGGTGGTGTTGTGACAGGATAGAGACAAAAGGATATAAAAAACACACAGCTAAGAAAGGGGGAAGAAAAGCCGGTAGCTGAAAAGAATCCCAACTGCTGTGTAAGGACAATCACGGTGTGAGACTCAGAAGGGAATCGCCCATGTCTAAGTCCAAATCTAGGGCAAGAATTAGTGCAAAGGCAGCAGTACTTGGGATATTAAAATTATTGTGCATTGCTAAGGCCAAGCAAAAGAATTTTCAGAGCAAATGAATAAAGGTGAAACATACTATTTGTTTCCACAAACAGAGCAGGTCAAAGCAGTGTCATTCCACAAGCACTATGGATCATAAAGACCTTCCTCAAAAGAACTGTCCTGCCCTGCTCCTGCTGGAGTTAGAGGCCTCCTCAAGTTAAAGACCTCACTAAGAAAGAAGAATCAGACCTCTACAGCAAGCACAGATAAGATTTTTTCCCACACTATTCTACTACAATTATATGGTATCTCTTATCACAAAGGGTTTGAAAGATATTTAACAGGCTCTGCAGTGTTAACAGGACCATTCAGCTGCCAGTGTGTACAAGCTTCTCGATCAGACCACAACAACAGCCAATCCCTCTGCCAGGAAATGCTGCTCTGTGGTGGGGCAGCTCCCGGGGACACTCAGAAAGGCAGAAGGGGAGGGCAGTGCCCAAATCCACATGGCAGGCAGTGATGTCATGGTGCTGTATAAATCCATCTGCCTACTCCAAGGTACACTGAAACCCAGCTAACCCAGACTTTTCTGAAGCCCTTCTCCCTCCTCATGGCTCATGGAAGAACAGCGTGGAATGGTACATCGCGGAGCACGGTATGGTGCATAACCTACTGAAGAAGCTGCACTACCTGCCGAGCTTGGATAGACCCAAAAAAGTAATTTAGAGCTGAAGTTACCTGAAGGGCACTCCCAGCCTTTTAAGCCCTGTGTTTAAAATGTCTGTTTATGACCTCTTCGCCTCCCACACAACATAACAGGAGATAATTTGTATGAAAAAGCCAGATGCTGGTAGAGAATGTTGTGAGGTCAAAATGTTTTATACATGTGGTTTTAAAAAAAAAAGCAGTTACTAAACTGTAATTTACATAAAGTGCTCTTAACGTTGTTTTTTAAAGGCACAGCAGTCCTAGAAATATTCAAGTTGGGTGGTCAGTATTTTTGTTACAGTTTCAAGCAACTGGTGGAAAATAGGAACAGACAAGCTATGAAAGCTTAAGCTTAACTTTGGCTGCTTTTCTGGCAAGAAATCACTGCTCAGCCTGAAAATGTTACCATAGTCTACAAGAAGAAAACTGCAGATGAAAAGGTATCTCAGAATATGTTGTCAGTTTTAATATATGAGGCCTTTATCATGAGGCAGAACTAGGAAAAAAGCCCAAAACCACTGAGGGCATTGTGGCATTTTTTTTCCCCATACAGTAACAAAAGGCCTGCATGTTGCTATTTGTGGTCTGTATTTTTGCACCAGGAGCATGTGAATTTTGATGTGTAATTATTCAGACACGGGACAGGAAACCTGAGCCAAGGATAGGCTTTATTCCTGCTCTGAAACTGCCTTTCTTGCTGGCTTGAGATTGTCGAGGAATGGCCCTCAAATCCTGGAATGATATTCTGTGTTCTCATGTCAAACAAGGTGGAAATACATTAAGAGGAAAATTGTGTCACAAGCCACCTTAAGTCACTTCACTCGCAATTTTTTTCCTCACCACCTTACAAATAAAGAAATAAAAATGTTTCTAACAGTAAGGATAGCAAAGCCCTTGAGAAATGACCCAGGAAAGAAACACTGCAGTGTTTAAAGAGAAGTTTAAACAAACACATATCAGAAATGTGTTTAAAGCTGGAGGAGCTCAGGCAGAGCTGCTGCTTTGCACCTGGGGAGACAGCGGACAGCTCTAAGGCTGTCAGGGCGCCACTTGAAGGTGAAAGAGCCCAATACCTCCTTTTTTGCCTTCACCAAGACAGGAACTTTGGCTTGGGGGAAGTCCCAGAACTGACAGCCCTTCACCAGCCTAACCTGAAAATTTATCCCTACCAAAATGCGCTTTGCTCATTGTAACAACAAAAACCAAAGTAAGATTAAAAGGAGAAGATTCACCTCTTGCCATAGGTCATGGGGTGTTCAAAAAGCTTTGTAGGTTCCGTCAGGTTGACAACAATGCTAACTACTCTGGTGACAAAACTGGGGTTTGTGCTTTCTTGTTTTGACTATTTGTACTTCTTCAGCTGCAGCTCCTGCATAGCAGCCCATGTCCCTCCACAGCTGCGTTCCGACAACAACAACAAAAATTACACTGTATGTGGGAAGAACAACAGAATTCTACCTTGTTCTCAAAATCTTTCCTCTAATGACCCGTTTGTGTGCAAGAGGTGCCTAATGCAGCCAGGCAGCCATTTTCTGCACCCCCCAGCACAGCCAGAGCTGCTGGGTTTCTAGAGTTCAGCTCTGGTTGATTCATCCTAAATGCTGCTGAGTTCCTTCCTCTGCCTGCAAAGGGACAGCTTCGTGTCCTCATTTTCACTATTAGGATGTTTTTGAAAAACTCTCCATTATTTAGGACTTTGAAAACATGCTGTCTCTTCAAGCATAAAATGTTGGCACTGATAGACCCTAAGGGCTTTTATACAGTAAATTGATCATATTATTTTGTTTAAAACTATTGTTCTAAATACAATCAGAGGTTTCTGGCTCTCAGATTGTGTTCATTTTGGCCTCATCACAGCTAAAATTCTGACTTGAAGCCCATATAAATATTTGCCCTTTTAGCATTTATTTTGCTTCTAATCATATTCATAGTTTGTTTGATTGCTTTTTTAAAGCAGAAAAGTATTTATAAATCAGATTGAACAGATCACTTTGCTACACAGTTTTGCCACGAATCGCTGTTCTGCAGAGCAAGATGTTATTGCCAGATTTTTCCGGCAACTTCTGTAAACATTTACTTTACTGTCCTATAATTGCTTTAACATGTATTTTCATGCACAGGCTAACTACTCACCATTAATTTTATTAGCAGAAAGATTCTGCCTAATGTTCAAACTCCATAAATTTTTACAGTCATTTTCATTTACTTAGATCAGTCTTAGCAAGATTAGTATTGTGCTTTGCAAACAGACTGACCGCCGGCTACCAAAGTGAGCCTTGCAATGAAACACCAACAGCTTTCAGGAGCATGTCCCAAACCTATTCAGAAGGGATCCATTTCAGCCTTTAGGCACATGAATCTCTGACACTGATTTATCCAGGAACAGTGTTTCCCTGTTCACATTTTGGGGCAGATGTTGGCTGTAAGTTCGGGTAAGATGAACGGCTGGTAAATTAATATATGTCTGGCTTATACAAACAGAGTTCAGGTTTTTCTGAACAAAAGCAGAATTCATTTTTGGATGGACTTGAGCCTGTGGACTGACTCTCCCCACATTCACAGGCATGCTTTGGCAAAAACATTCTGTAGTGAGCTAACCCAGGACAATAACACGGAGCCTTTTAACTCAGCATGGCTGGTGCAGATGAATCATTTTTCAGTGTGTTCATAGTGGCAGGCATCCCTTTTCACAGTGTATGTAGCAAAAGTTGGCATTTACTGTGATGTGAGGGCTGCACACTGCTGTGCTGTGATGCTTCTGAGAGATGGGCCAAGGCAAGGGAGGGGGACAGCACAGAGCTCCCAGCCTGCAGCAAGGTGCATCCCCCAATCTGCATTCACTGTGTGTGGCTTAATGCAAGATGCAGCACATTTGAGACCACCTATTTTAAAAATACTGACACAGAAATTTATCATAATTATCATGAATTATTGCCTGCCTTGCCGGTTCCTGCAGTAGCCAGTGGCTGGTTCTGGAACTGTCACACAGCCTCAGTGCTTATGGATGGTTTATTGGGGTCAGGATGGGAACACTGGAAAACCCACAGAATTTCTCAGAGCAGAAGCGCTGCAAACACACATGACTCAGGTGACCTGAGGTTGGAAACCAGAACCTTTCAGAATACACAAATCCCAAAAACTGACACACCGCAAATATTTTTTGCCATATGGCACAGGTGCATCAGGAGATTCTCCAATGCACACTCAAAATCCTACTCAGTGTCTTTGCTCTGAAAATACTTTTAAAAAAAATAAATCTAAGCATACATTGTCAGATGTCACCCCAATTTAATCACAGATTTTAAGAGGGAGAAGGAATTTATCAAAATAATGTCTAAATTTTTGTAACTACAATATTTTTTTTTCCAGAAAACAAAATCATGTTTCAGCCAGTTCATCTTGTTATACAATAACAGATTGTGCTGGAGTTCATCATTATACCCAAACAGTGACATTTCCAGTGTTCTTTACTCAATATATGAATGTATCTGTACTAGAAAGATATAAACAGAGAGCCAGAAGGGAAACAAGCAGGTGTAGCCAGACCTGCTTATTAAAAGCTCCAGAACTGAATGCAGTGACTTTTTGTCAGGCTAAAGGATGTTATGCTGAAAGGCACCAGTAAGGAACTGAAGCAGAATATTTCACTCTCTTTGACATCCTTTTGCATTTGCAAGTCACTGTTACAGTCAAACATCCCTGCCTTACTATTTGCACTCATCTGGCTGCAGCTCCCAGCTGATGATCCTCCTCATGACTTTCTCCACTAGATCCAACAGCCCATTAGAACCCATTAAAGTTTTTATATGTTGTAATCAAGTTGTCCCTCAAGCCTCTTCCTGATATACTAAATATATTGAGCTCCTTAAAATCCTCCCTCTGAAAGGCATTATCTCCAGCCCTCTAATCAGTTTGGGAATTCTTACCACTCTCTGCTTGTTTCCTGGCTGCTGCTTTTTTTTTTCCATTTGTCCTATTTTAAAACCATGACCAGACCATCTTCCCCAATACCAGTTTACTAAAGTATACAAAGCTGTATCACACTTTTTTTTTTTTCGTATTTGTTATGCCTCTTTTAGCCACCTCTGGACTTTTTTTTCCCCAGCGCTGAATTCATATTAAAAGTTGCACATGGAATATTGTCTTAGTGGCCTGTCATATTCAGCAATAGACACAGCACCCCTTTCCATACACATTGCTGGCAATCCTTGTCCCTAAAGATGAATTCCTCCAATGAATCAGTTAATCAGTTTAGGAAGTGGCTCGGATATCTCTGATACCCTACTCATCCTGTTATTTAATATTCTACCAACCACTGTGTTATCCCATTTTTAATGCTTACTCTCAGATTATGGAGAAACTGCACCTCCAGCTGAGCCTGTGCACTGAAGCGCACTTCACAGATTTGATTTTGCAAGGCTGATTGAAATACACATCGTGGTCAAAAAGTAACCTTAACTCAGAGGCTGAAGTCAGCTTTGTCTGACCACAGTAATTACACTCTTATACTTCAGTTCTCTCTGTCAGAATTTTCTCTTCCGAAGATTCTTCTTGCTTTTCTATACAAAATGAGAACTCCATTTTTTTGGAAATGTCATTAAGCAAATTCCCCTTTCTTACAGAATGATGGTGATATTCTTTATTTTTTTTTTCTGCTCCTCTTTTGCATTTCAAAACTTTTAATGTATGCTGTTTGATTTTTCCCCCACATTTTACATTCTGTATTTCTATACTTCATTTTCTCCTAAAGTAGAACATGCCTTTAGCCAAGGAATATTGGCTTTTTGGCCATCTAGAAAAATCTTAGAGATCTTTGACATTTTTGTATTTGTGTCATATTTGTCATTATTTTTGTTCAGCTCTGATAAAGCAGACCTTGGAAATCAGTCACCATAGACAACAGTGACTGGGACATGTCCTCTTTCCATTGGATCACATCCATTGCTGATGTAATCAGGGCATGATCATCATCAGCTTCTGTGTAAATAAACACTGATTTCTGGCCCACCAAGTAACTCTTTTTACTCCTTATAAATTAAACTCAAAGTTCATCTACTGTGTATAAAGAGCAAGAATTTTGAAATAGAAAATGTGGCTTTAGAATTGGGAACTTTAATAATGCTCCACTTTGGGTGCCTAAGAACATGTGAGCTTAAGGGTCAAACTGACCTTCTCCTGTAAGCCCTGATTTTTTTCGCCACATTTTGGAGAGTAACTTGGGAAATTATGTATCATGTTCTCCCATTTTGTTTAGGATGCACAAAAGGTTCTTCACCAGTATCTTGTGTTGGGCTTTGCAGCAGTAATGCATTTGAATCAGGACTAATCTCTTCTCATTGGCCAGTGTAATTAATACAAGCAAAGGTCTCTATAATTCTCCAGTTAACAAACACATGCATCATCAGAAAACTAATTCAGATTCAGTCCCTTCTAGGTTCCTAATTTTCACTAAATATTATCTGAATTCTGTGCAGACCAAAGGCTTTTGATAAACTTGGCAAATTAAACGGTTCTAGTCACCTTAGTACAGATTGCTCCATTCTTCATGGCTTAAAATCCTATCTGCAAAATCCAAATGACTTAGAGACACTGTCATAGAAGAAAAAGATAAGCTGCTTATGGTAGTTTGAAAGTCATGTTAGATTACTGTGGAATCTAACTGTTTTTCTGGAGGAAATCCACATGTCTGTCATTTGTAGCAGCTAGAATTGGGTCTCCTGGTTATTTATGCAGTTGGGGGTGTTTATGCAGCTGCTGTGTGTCCCAGCACAGCCCTCCCTGGCAGCACAGCTGGGCATCTGCAGCCATCCCCCAACCTGTGCTCAGTGCTCTTTGCATAAGGAAGGTGCCACTGCTAAGCCAGAACCCTTCAGAGAATTTCTCTTTTCCTATGCCATCCCCAGGTGCAAAGCTGCGTAGTTCACTTTATGAGTGACTAATACCTTGCATGACTAGTTCTATTTTTGTTCCTCGTTTCAGTTGACAGATTATATAAATGTGTTGGTACAGCTTTACGTACAACATGAGAAAACTGAGTTTTCAAGCGGGTTTTTCTGGAAGCTCAACAAAGGAAACTGATAGCAGGGAAGAGCTAACATGAAGAGGAGAGGGAGGCTCAGATCAGTGTGTAACGGTAAGATCAGGAGACAACATGATCTACTACCTATTAGCAAGGTAATTTTTGCCTGTAATTGCCTTCTTTAATTCTCAGTGCTGAGTGACACTAAGTGTATGGAAAGACCTGATGAATGTGAGTTGGAGAAAGAAATGAATACAAGAGCCAACAGTTTGCACTCAGCCCAGACAGCCAAGTGGATCCTGGGCTGCATCAGGAGAGGTGGGGGCAGAGGCTGTGAAGATGGTCAGAGGGCTCTGCTATATAGACAACCTGAGAGAGCTGGGATTGTTCAGCCTGGAGAAGGGAAGGATCTGGGAGACTTCACTGTGATCTTCCATTACCCTAAAGGGGATTATAAAAAGGAGGGAGAAGGACTTTTTACAGGACAGGTAGTGACAGGACAAGGAGCAAAGGATTTCAACTGAAAGAGTGCAGGTTTATACTGGATGTTAGAAAGAAATTCTTTACTCAGAGAGTGGTAAGGCTGGATGGGGCCCTGAGCAGCCCAGTCTAGGGAATGGCATCCCTGCCCATGGCAGGGGGCTGGAACTAGATGATCTTTAACATCCCTTCTAACCCAATCATCCTCTGATTTACCAAACCTTAGGGCCCAGTCCGTGACAAAATAGTCCTATTAAAAACAATACCCTTGGCAATCCCAGTTAATTGCTAAAATAGTCAGCTTCCTGATTTTTCCTGATACTGAGCTGGCAGTCACTGGGGCCTCACCACTGACATGCAGGAGGAGTGTTTTGATCAGCACGAGTGGGGTGGTAAGGCACAGCTCCACAGCCCTGCTCGGAGCAGCAGCTTCTCCCCTGCTGCAGCGAGAGGCCACAGGAGCAGCCTGTGCTCTCAAGGTCAGCATGGGAGAATGAAAACCATCTCACAGCCAGGAGAAAGCAGTCTTGCATTCAAAAGGTGTGGCACTCCCAGCTCCTTAACGCTGCTAATTGCCAGCCTAAAATGACTAGTTAATTAATGTCAGGAGTCCAGCCTTCCTACAAGTGTGCCCCAGCCCAACTGCTCAGGAATGCACTGAACAGGAGAGAAGGATGTTTAGTGAAAATCAGTGTGTGCTTTTGTGTTTGAAAGCAGCTTAGTGGTTAAGTACAAAAAATATGCACCGAAAATCCCCCCCTTTTCAGATGAGACAGGTAGTAGGGTGCACACAAACCATGATGGGCACTGCCTGTTTTTCCAGAGACTGCACCAACTAGGAAATTATTTCAGAACACCTGATATGATCGGAGAGCTCTCCCATCAGGCCTTCAGACAAGGACAGGTGTCGTCAAGTCAAGCCATGGGATTATCGTCACTTGTTAAACTGACAGCACGAAAGGAAAATAAGGCAAAGAAATAGCAGAACACCTGTAAGAAAAACATTATGAGGGACAGATAATTTTACTGTAGCTAACAATGAACAGGAAGCAGCATCTGCACTGAAGCAGAAAAGGCAGTGAGGGAACACAAGACCAGTGACTTTGACTGCAGACTCGCTGAACTCACTGGGAGCCATGACAAGAGAGGTACAGGCACCTGATGCAAGATTAATGATGCTGCCTGCAGGACAAGGTTGGAAGCAAAAACCGCCAAAGGAAGCAAGCAAGAATGAAAATGATATTACTTAAAACGTGTGTAAATAAAATACATTGGCAAATAAAGAAGCCATGGGAATACCATAGGAAGTATCCTAGACATTGGGTAGGAAAACACTGTATCACTGTATCAGCACCTCGCCCTGCACCAGGAATCATGAGGAAAGGACATTGACAAATGACTCCATGCCTGGACAAGTAAATCAAGTTTTCTACTCATGTATGCCACGGAAAGCTGCAGCAAAGAGCTTCTTGTGTATTTTTCACCCTGCTGTGCTGTCTGCATTTTAGCTGGGAAACCACAATTCACGCGTGCCAAAGCAACAAATCGGAAGTCCTAAGGAACAGAGCTCAGCAAAATGTATATGCTGGAGTAGACAGACATATGATCCAGTTTTTAAACCCCCAGTTTCCCCAAACCTTGTTTATGTATTAGCCAGAGAAAAGACCCAAGGTGAAATAAATGTGTCATTTTTTTTCTTTTAATATATGCTCTGATCAAAACCCAGGATGAAATCTCTATGCTGTAATTGGCACTACTCCAATCATATTTCCTTTTTGAAGTCAGTGACTAGTTGAAATATCACTCTTCTCTGTGGCCCACAGTCACTCTCTGCCACAACAAGCTACAAGGGTTATTTCCAAGGCCCTTGTTACTTTTGGCTGTTGCAGAAATTTTTCAGTCATTATTTTTCAAATTGAACTGGACACTTTCCACTGATATGACAAACTTTAGGCAGGAAGTCTTGTATCCCCACTCCTCCATGTCTGAAGAATTACCATGAGCAGAAAAGGTTGATTTGCTTTCACAAGCTGCAGCCACGACAAGTTAGCACTGATTGCAAGGAATGGGAACAAACTCCTGCTCGCAGGCTATTTCCTGACAGACAGCAGAAAAGGACTTTCTGAAAAAGCCTCTTAATACACAACAGTAAAAAAAAAAAAAAAGGGCTGAGTTACTAACACAAATAAATTTGTTTCACACCCACAAGGGAAAGAAAGCGGTTTGTGCACATCTTGAAA
Source organism: Empidonax traillii (assembly GCF_003031625.1). NCBI lineage: Eukaryota > Metazoa > Chordata > Aves > Passeriformes > Tyrannidae > Empidonax > Empidonax traillii. The sequence continues at coordinate 643,924 of NW_020955781.1, forward strand.
ATGTTTTGGTAAATGCCTTGTCCCCCCAAATAATTGTTCTTCTGTTCTCTTATGTTCCCTTTTGGCAGGTCTCTGCAGTGTGTTGGTGGTACCCCCCTGCTCTGTTTCGTTCATTCCGTCTGTGAATGACAACTTGTTTTACTGGGGTGTGACCAGCCGGTCATCTGGCAAAGACTCCAATCCAAAAAGCCAATCTCTTTCTAGCTCAAACCTGCAAGGCTTTAATGAGGTCTTGTGGAGAAGCAGCAGTTACCAGAGATTCATTAAAGATGAGGACATCCTCACACAGCTACTAATTGCTCTAACTCACTAGTTTGTGTTGTTTGTGAAAACTGGAGCCTGCAAAGCGATGCTCTCCATTTAAATTTTTGCAATGCTTTGTGCCTGCTTTGGAACTTTCCCACTCTGCCCATGAATCAAAGCAAACAACGGATTTATTTTCTTTTTTATCATGACAGAAGAGAGTTATTCTGCTGGGGCTTGTGCACAACCTTGTCCAGATAAATATTCAATTACTGGAAGGTATGCTATTGTAAACTTTCTGAGGAATAATTATAAAGGTATCATCAATATTATGTCCTGTGAAGTGTTTTACTACTGGAATACAACCTTTCTAAACATTCATGTGACAAATACTTTGCTGCTGGTTGGATGAAAATTAGAGTAAAACCCTAGCCTTTTATGAAGAGATGTGGCAAATCACTACTGCATGAAAATTTGTTTCTGCAGTGAAGTCAGAAGCCTCTGGCATATATCGGTTTTGATCTCATAAAAAAAAAATCCTTTTTGATTCATCTGCTCATGTGTTTTATGCACACAATAACTTCCAGTTTACCCAAATGGTCCTTAGTTCTACCTTGCAAACTCATTAAAATATGGCACTTGTCATTCATAACCTACATATCAAAGTTTACCTTTGAGGGTGTTTCAATGAAGGACCATATAGATCAGAGCTGTTAGTGCCACTCACTTTGCTTAGAAATGTGAGAATCAAACCAGTAGGTTTTGTCTCAAGTGTTGGAAAAATTCTCTCTAAAGCTGCATTTCTACAGACAGATAACAACCTGAGAAACTGAAGCTTAAGTAATTCCATTAGAAGCATTTGGGGATAATATTAGCAGAGAGTTTTGTAAATTAAACACAGCTAGAGATTTTAGACCTCAGAGGGCCATGTTCAGAACAGGCAAATGGCAAGAGATGCCTCTGCCCGCTATGCACGTGTGACATTGTACCTGTGAAAATGCACCTGCAGCCCCGGCTTCTCCTCACCCAACCTGCTCACTCGGGCAGCAGCTGGGACAGGCACCTGACAGGCACAGGAACAACTTAAGTTCTGCATGTTTTGCTAGGTTGTTTTCTTCTCTCATGGAAATATTTTGCAAATATGAATTGGCACTCCCAACAGCTTTTTCTAACTTATTGTAAGAACAGACTTGAAGGAGGGGCAGATTCCCAACAAAGAAGATCTGAAGGAGGAGAAGGGCTTTGCTCCACAGCGTGGATTTTCCTTGAAGTGTCTCACTGGGCCATCTGTGATCTCTGCTCTGAAGCTGGAGATGCTTTTGAAATAGCAGCTATGCAGATGCCCCGTTTTGATGCTGAGAATCTGTACTGGTTTAACTGTTTCTAGAGAAATAGCTCAAAGCTCTTCTTGGCTGAAAGACTGTCAAGTGTCCTTCATGGAATGATCATGGTTAACAGCTTTGCACCGCAGGAGAGCCATGCTTTCACCAAAAGGATAATGAATAAAAAACCGTGCAAGAATGTGAGACAAACACCTATGTGGCTATAAACAAGAAGAAAAGCAAAACAAAACTTCTGAAATACAGTTATAAAATTCTAAGCTACAGTTCATAAAGGTCAGGCTGTACAGGTGTTGAACAGAGAGACTTGCACGTGCTGTTATGGTGGCACTGGCTGTGCATTTCACATTGGCCACTCACCAAACTGCTGTGAGGTGCTGGGCTGCTGCATCCCCAGACAGCTTGTCCCAGCTGAGCCTCGGGCTCCTGCTATGCTTTAACACCCTCTTCCCACTGGAGGATGATTTTGGTTTCCAGCTAAATCTGCAGGAAATTTGTAATAGCTGGAAGCTAAAATACTTTTCATGGCATTTTGAATGTGTCACAGCTTTTACCAAACGAGTGGCAGGTCATCGCAGAAATGACACTCTTCGGATAAGCAACGGTTATCGCTCACTCTCCTTCCCTTTCCTAGTCCCCGAGGGTCTGACAGTCTTAAGGAAAGCAGGATTTCCTTTGGCTCTCCGGATTTCTCTCTGAGCTGCTGGATATAGCCTGAGCGAGCAAAAACCCACTGCTGCTCGGCAAGAGCTCCCTGATGAGCTCTCATCAGCCACCCTCAGCAGGCACCTGCGAGTGGCGTTGCCAGGGTGACCTCCTCCCCAGCAGCCCATCGTATGTCAGGAGAGCCACGGTTTAGCTCTCGCTGGTGACAACAATTAGATTCTGACAGTACAGCACTTAGCCAACAACTCCACACTGCAAGGCTTTAGCGAGCTCCCTGAGAATGGGAAGCAGCCTCGCAGTCAAAATGGAGTTTTCAGTCCCACGGGAAGGCAGACAGAGCTCTCGGGTGCAGAGTCAGGATGCAGACCACGCATGGACACAACTCGGGGTGGCATCCCGCGGTGGAGACACAGGAGCACCTAAAGGTGAATGAGCAGCACAGAGTTCCTCAGAAATGTCCTGGGAAAATCTGCTTCCACAAGGCAATCAGTCACAAACCGAACAAGCACACTTGCAAAATCAGTTCACAACTTCCAAAGCAGGAAAGGAATGCTGTTTCCCTCAGTGTTCTGCACGGTGTGGAGTGTTGCCTTAGCACTTCTTACAAAATGACTTCAACATTGTTTTACAGAGTCTTCTATTCTACTTGAAATGGCATCAAGTCTTAACAAAGCAAGGCACAAGTCTCCCTGCTGCATCCTAGGAAGGTCTGCACAGTCCCTCTAGGCTGGGCTCGGGGCTCCAGAGCAGGCTTTAATAAAGGGGAAGTTTCACTGCACAAAAGCAGGTGATGAGCAAGCAAATGCACGTGCTTCCAGAAATTACGAAGTGCAACAAGGCAAAACCAAAAAGCCAATGTGTTTGCAAGAGGGTCCATAAAGTGAAAACAAACCACGAAACCTCCAGTGCTGTAAGACAGCAATGCTACACAAGCAAGAGTAAGCACGGGGCTGTTTCTGGAAAGCACTTTAACACAGCAGTCATGTTGTAAAACCTATTCTAACCAGTGCTAAGAGAATCAGAACAGAATTGGTGCAAAGAGGAGAAATGTGGTGGGGTGAGTTAAGGGAATTAACATAGCTAATAAGAAGCATGCAGAATAAATTAACTATGATAGCTAATTTATCTTCAATAAACACATTTACATGTAGGCTTACATGAGTGAATGGGACAAGCAGATTTTAAGTCTCTGCAGGTAAATGTTCTCCAATTTGCATTCACACTGATTGTTATGCTGTTATATCTACACAAAATTATAAAGAGGATGAGAAGTCCTTTTCCTCAGCAGCACTACAGAAGGAAAGGAGGTTTGTCCAGTCACCAGGGATAGTCACAAGCTGTTGCTCAGCCTCACAGTGCCATCTCATGCATCTGTGCATGAGAGATGGGAGCTCTCAGCCCCTCAAGGAAATCAGTACCACCACACTACAGATTGCAGGCAGGAGATAACAACGTCCTTAAGACAATGATAAGCATCTCAGGAACTCTAAGGACAGGCATGAGAAAGTGGAAAGTGAATTTCCCTCCTTGTTTCATTCCTTAAAAATTCTGTGATATTTCATATTCTTTCCCTATTAAGGGACAAAAGCACAGACTTGGGGGCTGCAGAGTTCCTTCCTCAAACCAGGCTCCAGGTGCCCTAGAACATGGTGCACAAAACACAGTAATCATCACAGACACCTCAAAATGCTTCTGTATAAAACAAAGGAAAATCTTTTTTAATGAAAACAGGCCTTTGAAGACTTTAAAGGTGCTCTGGGGTTCAAAATGAATATTCTGCCATCAGAGTGGATGAGCACTTGAGTCCACTTACTTCAGTATTCAAGATGCCATCTGCTGTCTTTGCTGGTATTTTTCTCTTCTCTCTCCCTTTGTAAACAGTAATTCTAGTTAACGATATGCCACCTTGTATCAGTGTCTACGGCAGACGACTCCCTGTACACAGTGTGCTGTACATGAGCTGCAGGGTGCAATTGCACCTCCAAACCACCCCTGAGAGCACGACGTCCTGCAGCCAGCACTCAGCAGCACATACACAACCTGGCAGAGAGATGATTCAGCCTCTACCCACCAGAGGCAGGGACTGGCCCCAGAGGACAACAAATTAAAAAGGCAGAGCACTACCCAGAGACACCATAATGACTTAGATACCTCTTGTGGATTTACACAAGCAAGACTAACGTGTTTATTGGGCAGGTGTGAAGGTGCTGCTGATCTCAAAGGGCTAACCTGTGCCTGCTCCCCAGAAGACAGCTCTGTTTCACGGCTGAAAAGCACAAGTGGGCTGTCAGGGAATCACCAGCTTAAGCATGGAAGTCTGGTCCAATAAATGGTTCATGAACAGCACGTCATGCTCATGTGAAGTCACTGTAGCTACATGGTTTCTCTGCTGTACCATTTAGGATCATCCTTCCTTCACAGTAAATAATTTACTGTCCCCTTTTCAAAGAGGGCTTCCTATAGTACAGAACATGTGGAAAATCATCATGACTGGCAAAAATTTAGCTTGTGGAAGAGTTCTTCTGCTTTCTGACCATGAATAAGTCATGTCCCGTTCACAGGAACTTAGTGTAACTACAATATTTAGCTGCCATAGTATTCAGTATCATCCTGCCTGCACAGTAAATAATTCATCTGTTTATTTCCACAGGGGATGTCATATGAGAGAACTTGAATGGCAGCTGATTGCATGTGGAGTATGTATAGCCCCAGAAAGGATTTGCAGCAGCCATGTGACGGGAGTCCTGGCTACTGCTGCTGCTGTGCAACAGCTGGGCAGGGAACACAGTGCCTATCGATTAGCTTTCTTTAGGGGAACATCCACAGCTGGATTTGTGCTGGGATAGCACACCAGATTCCTTTGGCAGCTCAGCAGCTTGACAGCTCTTCTTGATGTTTCAGGTGAGCCTGCTAAGGAGGGACTAACAGGTCCTCACTAAAGGTATTAGTTTTGGTCATACCATATCCATCTTTCAAAGTCACCTTGACGCATCTCCAGGGAATGTTAAAAAGTCATCCAGATGTCTCCATGGTATTGGATTGATTTTTTTGTTTTGTTTTGTTTTAAATTAGGTCAGATTCACTGCTGTTTTACTAGGAATATCCTCAAACCTTTAGGGTACTTGGGGTTTCCAACTCACAGTCCCTACTGTGTCCCTACGTGTATGATCCTAAACAAGGAACAACTGTCTCTGACATGATTATATTTCCTTACTCATCAAGGAGGCTGCAGGTCTGAGCTAGTATTTTTAAAGCATTTTGAATGAGAGATTATAGCTGAAGCTTACAGATTTGTCTGCTACTCCTTTTCCATTTGACTGATAATGCATTTTTGTGCATCATTTTTGCTGTGTGTCTGTCACCACACCGTGCTGGCTTCCACTGAGATGTTTTATTCCAAGAAGTCTTCCTGAAAGCAGTGGGTGGGTTCATATCCCAAACTGGCTGCCCCAAAGGATCAGGTCCCAGCTGCACAATTTATGCCTTAAGCATTCCTGAAAGCAGTGCATGGGCTAATGTGCTTCTCAGAATAATTAAAGGGAGTAGATTCTGTTGCTAAATGAGCAAATTAATCTGATTTATAAACTTTATACATCTCTATTGGTTATAGGACATCACACAAAAATTTACACAGTTGAATTAACAGGTTAATAATGTGCTCCAAATCAGGATTTGTCACCACTGTAATACAAGTCTTTTGAACTTCTCCAGGAACTCCCAACATTCAGCACTTTGTGTACCTCGTTTGTTTTTAAACATTAATGTGGACCATGACTTCAATCAGATCTACTTTCTTCTCACAGCAATTATTCAATTCAATGTAATTCAATTACGGTACAACTGTTTATGCCAGTGTAATTAGGAGGAGAATTTAGCCTGATAAGATGCAACATGACTTTAAAAGTTAGTGGTTAGGCTGCACTGTAAAACACAGTTACATGATGAGGTACAGGTATCATTGCCTTCCTACTCTGTCAGTCTTACCAACTCAGAACAAACAGCCAAGGCAAAAAAATACAACTGTTTGGAGACTTCAGAATTCCTTATTGACCTCCATCATCAGCAAAAATGGATTTTATACTGGAATGGAAAGTAATGGTCCTGCCAAGTTTATTTTATTGACATTCTACACTTTTACACAGTATGTGGGTCCCCACTGGCCTGGAAAATTCTGGTGGCTTTTTATTGAAAGTAGACTCAGTTTATATTAAATCCACAGAGACATTTGCCACTGCATGCACTTTTGAAGACATTTTGGTGACTATATTATTAGTTTCAGAACTGTATCATGAAAACTTTGCCTTATAGTGAGATGAATTACACTCAGGATAACTAAAGCTGTGCAGTTTGCAAATAGCATGAGTTTCTTTTGTTCCTTGAGCAATAAATTACTCCTGGAACCTGGACACAAGTCTGCCCAGAGGTGATAATCAAAATGGATACAGTGCAAAAGTCATGCCAGAGTGCCGTAGGATGAATATTTACTTCTAGAAGAAGGTAAAATAAAAAATTAAGAAGTAGAGAAGAGTGAAAAGAAGCATCTTTTGGATTTGATGCTTGCCTGGTCAGGTAATGTGAAATGTTTGTTCCACCTGAACATTAAGCTTTCTTTCCTCATCAGATCTTTCCTTGCCCTTCATTTGAGCACTTCTCTAAGAGGATAATAAAAATTCATTTTATTTGTACAGTCTCTCAGTCCATAACCCTCCTTACATATATTTTCCCAAGGAATCAAATCCAGACTAAACATGGAGACAAATTTGTTTATGGACAACTGGTTAGGTTTTATTTCCTGACCCTAGTTTACAGGAAGTCTACTGTCAAGGGAAGAGGGGTTCCATCTGCTATAAATGCTGGAATGTGCTCGTGCAGATTATAATGGTGACCTGGTATTAATGGTGGCACCAGTTTTTTCACATCAAAGGTAGATCAGCAGAGATGAACACTTGTTATTGGGCAGTAGAATTAGAGTCTTAAAACTCAAACAGGCAAAAAGGGAGTCTGCATCACAAAAATCTTACAGCCTGATAAACACAAGGATTATTTTATATGGAGAAAAGAAGATTATTTTATATGGGAAGTGATCTCAGAGAACTTACACATTCCACAGGGCCCAGATCCACAGTGCCCCCAAGATCCAGTTCAGTGTAACAGCCAAGTCCCTCTCTTTGGTGTGGTCTACAGAGCAACATTGTATATGAGTTTAAGATCATATACTTTATGATTTTGAGGCAGTAAAGGATTTTTTTTCATAGATTCTTTACCTCTGAAAGAAAAACTAAATAATTTATCCTTGGAATTACTCCTTTCCAAGACAATGTTAAAAAGAAATATTAACACTGATACCGAGCTTTAGCCCACTTTCTCTAATGTTTGGCAAGCTTTTCCTGTGAGACTCTCAATTCCCCCTGTTTTGCCCTCTTCCTGGAGAACTTTTTCAAATAACTTGGGGCAGAAACGGAAACAAAAAAAACCCACAAAGTGTAAGTGCTGCTCCACAAACCAGCTGTTTGTTCTAACTGCATAGCTCTGAAAAGCCACTCCAATGCCTGCCTAGAGTTACCTCTTGAAAGCGGAGTTGAGAAAGAAACAGGCTCCTGCCCGACACATTTCCTGTTCAAAGCATTTCACGAGTATTACCTGAACAACCCTTGTAATGTGCCCACAAGAAAAGGAATAGGTGGTCTTTGCAGGAGACAGGATCTGTCTGACTTGCCAGTGGCCACTAGGAAGACAAGTTGCAAAACCCAGCAAAACCTCTGACTTTCCCAGCTCCATTCACCGGGAGCCCATTATTTGTTTATTTACTCTCCCAAAAGAGACTCACATCTCCTTTTGTGGCTCAACAGGAGTTAAGGTGGGGCAATGAATACAGAGAGACCATCACCGACGCGTCTTTTGGTAACACAGTTCTCACTAGAACGTCCTCGTCCTGGCCCACGCAGGGTCCCTGCAGCAGCACAGGCACACAGACCTGGCGAGATGTGCCCTGAGGGCTCAGCGCAGGGTGAGGATACACCGCGGTCGCAGCACAGACCCAGGGCAGAGGGATGTGTGAATCCACCCTCTGGAGTATTTCCCCTCTGTTTATTTTAGCCCTGAATTATGCACAGCCTGCATCACAGCCCACACGTGCCTTTGGGAGCCAGCGGTGGGGTTAAGAGGCTGAGCTTGTAGGTGAATTGTGATAGTCTTTGTAAGAAGCAATTATTCTGCTCTGGCAGACACCAATTTTAAATTATGAGGGTTGAAATTACGGTACAATTCATATTATGTTTCTGGCAGTTCTACACCGTCTCATTGAGTAACTTAAATTTATAGAGAAGACAAAAATAAAAGGTGACAAAGACTGCACATTTTCCCTCAAAATATAAATTATTCAGTAATACTAAAAACACATGAGCAGCAGTCAGGGTTTCCAGAATTCTGAGGCACTCTAGTATTCGGCAGTTTCTATTGAATTCAAAAAGAGATTAAAAAGTCTTCCTACCAGTCAGGGGTTTTTTGTTTTGCTTTGGTTGTTTTTGTGAGAGATGGTCATTGCTTTAAAAAAAAAAATGTAACAAAACAGTCAAGCAAATGTGAAAAGCTAACAGCAAAAATAACAGGCATTGGCAGAGAGCACATTAAGGATGAAAAAAATCAATTTTTTTGCCTTACAACAGTGTGTCTTGGGAACACTAATAATAGGTGCCTCTTTTCTCTCTGAAATGACTTTCCCTTTTTTTGCACATGATCTGATACAGGATTTGTCTAGCTGCAATATCTAGATGCAAATCAAGTGAGAAAAGGAACCTTTGTCTGCTACTTTAAAAGCAGGAATTCTGACTGGAGAAGGGATGATTAAAATGCTGTGTGTGGCAACGGTAGACGAGTGACTGTCTCCCTGACAACAACGATAATGCTCATATGAATAAAATCCCCTGTTTACATAAAAGTTTGGAGGTTTAGGTCCTAGAAATGTCAAAAGCAGCTGAGCCTGCCATATCATTGAGTATTGTTATTGATTTCTTAATTATCAGCCATGAAACATGTTGATATTCAGTTATTCTATTTTTAGTTGAGTTTCCTCTTTTTCTGCTGCTACCTCAGAAAAGAAATGTAACATTTCTAGAACCCTGACTTCAACAGCCTCGTTTTTCCCAGTATGTGCTCTTGAATTCAAAGTCTGATACATTTATTGCTTTACAATTTCTTAACTGATTCATTACATCAAGGAAGAACATTATTTGGTTTTCTTTATTGCCACAAGGCATATTTATATCAATTAATTGCATTAGATATCCACATAATTACCCCTCATTTCTGGAAAAAACATACACTGTTAATGTTGTGTAACTCTGGGCAAATGATGCCATTAGACCCTTTGGAAGAACTCTGACAGGAAAGGTGCTTAATTTCTGCAAAATATGGGTTTACGCTCTGGAGCCAATTGCTTTTTTCGAACTTTAAATCAAGCAGCATGCATCCATAGCTTCATTATGGCTGAGAAAGTCTCTGCTGATGAGATGTAATCAATAGATAAGCACTGATTCCCTGAGCTAAAATATATCTGTTCAGATTAACTGCAATCCAGAGGCTTCCCAGGCTGCATGGCCTCAGGGTCTTGCACCTGCTGAGCATGGTCTGACATATTGGGGTGAGTGCAGGGGAGGCCCCTTTGCAGGGGGCAATTATTCAGCAGAGTGTGTGTGGGGCTGAGCAGCTGAGCCAGGGTCCTGCTGAGCCCTGCATGTGGAGATGTCCTGATAAGCTGTCAAACAGCAGCTGGACCAAGGTCTCCACTTCTTCCAAAACTATCCTAACCACTGTGGACAGTCAGGCTCTCCTTACACTTCGGCTCTTATCTCTAAGTTGTTTTTATACAAGTGAGGGATGTAATGTACTAAACATTTCCTCCCTGTAGGTCTCCCCATATGCTGTGCTGAGACTCCACCAGGACCAAGCACAGACAGAGGGACTATCTCTTAATCCCACCACAGTTCCTGCTCCCATCTCTACCTATGCCAGCCTAACTGCAGTGGGAAGAAGCATGACATCCAACTCACAGAGGGAAACGACCAGAAGATCTTACGGTGCCGTGGAGTTGTAACTGCGTTTTCACCAGCCTTGCTTTTAGGAACATGCCCCTGGCAAGACAAGGAGCTGCTGGGCTGGAGCAGCTGCCCGTGCAGCAGCTCAGTGCTGCTGGCACAGCACACACCTCCAGGCTGCTCCCAGCACTGCTGGAAGCCCGGCAGTCTCCGAGAGCACAGGAGACAGGGCAGCCCTCGGGCACCGCGCTGAGCCTGGGACGGAAGCGAGATGTGCAGAGGGGCACAGAGAAAGGGTTCATCTCTGCCTAGGCATGGGGGTTGTAAACTAGGCTTGACCTACACCAAGCTACCCCCATCTTTTTTCTTGCTTTTACAAATCCCTTGTCAGCAAACTGTTCCCGGAGCCGGCATTTTCCCCACAAAATCGCACGTCCCTTTCTTCCACTCACACCAGCATTAGTTACAGACACACAAACACGTAAGCTGGGGCACAAACGGGCCGACCCAAGGCTGTGTTTGGAAGCGACACCAAAACCCCTGAGACAGAAGATCACCCAAAGGGGCAGGTCGGCCCTTGGCAGCTGCACGGGCTGGAGGCACAGCAGTGTTGGGGGATGTGGGGCGGCTGCTGCTGGACCTCACTGCAGCCCAAACCCGTTCTCTGGGCCTTGCATCCAGGCAGGGCCTCTGGAGGAGCTGCCTTTACAGAAAAGTTCCTGCAGTGACTGGCGACAAATGAGAAGGAAATTATTCATATGGCATCGATTGTCATTTTAATGGCCTACTTATCACCCCGTTGCTACTCCTGTGGCTATAGTAGCGCTCAGGTGCATAATTGTTCTGAGCACTGTACCAACATAGGGAAAGGTGATTCCCTGCATGCTAATTGCCCTTCACAAATTATGGTGTATTTTCCTTTAGCCATAGGGTGGGGAGAAAAACACCTCTGTAAGTGCACTGCTCAATTTTCAGATAGAGCTTTGATACAGGTACAGAAAAGATTCAGATACAGCAAAAGAAAAGTAATTAGTAGCGTGGTCCCTGGCAACATGAAAATAATCATTTGAGAGGTTTACTTTGAATACTTACTTCCAGAGTATCTATTCAGAAAACACTAGTTTAATTTCTAGGGGATGACTAGAACGTAGCAAACCAAATGGTTTTCTTTCCTTTGTTATGGAAAGGTACTTCAATTTAAAAAGAACTTCAAGTAAGAATAATAAAATCATACTTGAAGCAAACGAAGTTCAATTTTGAACTGTTTGTTAAAAAAACAGTAATACGTATTAATTGAACAAAATGAAGTCAAAATTTACAGTAGCATAAAAGACAATAGTATCAAAAGATAACTATAGCATAGACTTGCTTGTGTAGCTGGTTTTCAGTCGATTTTAGAGTAACTACTACTGCTTTTCAACCTGTGCATAACTGAGCTTTACACTGAGGCTCTGGGAACCCTTAGTCCCACCTGCTATAGGAGTCTCTTTCCCAAAAATCTGGAAATGGGGAACCGCGATGTTTTCAACATTTGTCTCTTCTACCTTTGGGCTACAACTTGCAGCATCACTTCTAGTCCTTCCTATTGGGGAAACAGGAGGCTCATCTCACTGGGATGAACAGCCAAGACACAGTCAAAGCAAATGCTTCACACTCGGACTTTTTTTGCTATAAAGCATTTGCGCAGTAATTCTGAAGGCTGAATCAATTCATTATAACCCTCTGACCGCAGATAATTCAAAATAAACAGGGGAAAAAACCAGCCTAATGGATTGTTTACTACACATTGTTTGCCAGGTTGTGGGCACGGTGGCAGCAACCCTTCCACGTTTGCCAGCTCCCAGCACTTTGTCAAAGGCAACCAGGGCTGCAGAGTCGACAGGGAGGGATGTGCTACTGCCTAATTCACGGCGAAGGGCTACTGTAAGTACAGCCATGGAAGTTTTCCCACCTATTTCAAAGAGTGGCAGGGTTGTTATTCAGTGTGAACGGTGGCACAACCAAGGGCTGTACTGCTGCAGACCTATTAACGTTAAGTAGATTGGTCCCTTGAGCATCAGAGCATCTTCAATAAGCAGTGAATGTTTTTCAAACACACAAGAGCTGCTGCACCTACCATTCAATAAAAGAAAAAAAAAAAAAGCCTTCAAGCTTTCCTAAACAAAGAACAGCCATTGAGTTTTGCCCCACTATGCTCTTTGTTCCACAGCTGATAAACATTTCTTTTAAAATTCCTTATTTGCCCACCCTAATGTTTATGGTTTTTTTTTTTTTTTCTGAAGGTCAGAAATTGTGATTTTATTTCCATTTTAGATTCATGGTTACTGTATCATTAGTTTTCTTTATAATGGCTTTTTATTCGAACCAAAATAGCTTTCCATGGTGTTTATTTCCCTGATTCATCTCATTGAAAGTGGTAACAGATCCTCTTGCCCTTTCCAAGTTGAACAAATAAAGCCCTCTTGGTTTTATCCCATATGATACTCCCCACATGTCAGTCCTTCCCTCATACCTAACCCTGTTTCACATCCTCTCTCGTGTACACACACGCAAAACCCCAGTGGAGGTGGAAGTGGGGAAATTATTTTCATGGTAATACAGTAAAGATTTTCTTTAAAACTAACGTTGCATAGGCTATTATCATACTGCACACCTATCACAGCCTTATTTTGTAAAACTGAACTATTTTTGTACTTACATTTTGTAATTTATGCTGGGTGTTCTGTGTCTAGTTGTGATAGTGTCTAGTGAGACCCATCAGGCGGACATTCCATTTATTTTGATACATTCAGCTGGAGTTTTCTTATAAGAGCAAACATGGCATTTTAAAGATGTTTCATTTTGCTCAGTCTGTTTGTCTTACTACTAGATGCAGGTTTTAAGCATTGGTAAAAGACCACCTTTCTTCTTTTCTTTTGAAAGAGCAAATGTCACTTTGGGGAATTAAACATTTCCATTGACATAACCAAACACCATAACCAAAATCATGACTGGATCTACTTTTGTCTACATTCCTTTGTGTTTCTCATGAGCAGCATATTTAGATACAGTCCCTCTTTCCAGGAGATAAGAAGAATGACAGTGAAATAGGAGAGAGGGGGAGATCATCCTCTCATTATCACTAATATTCAGTTTCAACATCCTTGGTTACAACTGCTCTTTTCAAAACAGGGTATTTGTGGAGTGACAATGGATTTGCTTTATTTGCTCTTCTCCAGTGAAGAACAGGCCTTGTGTTAATTTATCTGGGATAAACATGCATACAGCCCACATTGTGCTCCCATCCTGTTGTTTACAGTTGTTGGCCCTGCCTGGTGTGCTGTAGATGTGGCCCGTTACAGATGTATGGAGTGTCAGAAAGGACTGGCAGCATGGAGCAGCGATTGCTCTTTGTCTCCCAGCTATTTTCATTAGGTCTTATTCATGTGCCCCTGAGAGTGAGAGAGTCAAAGTCATCTGCCCGCTGGTTATTATGCTGCTGCACAAAGGGGTCCTTCAGCCCTGAGCAGGAGACTGAAAACAAGACTGTTGATAAATTATTGTGACCCATCCTACTCCTATTTAGTATCACTGCAGCTGTCTGGAGCTGAAGTTAACACCCACATCTGCACAAAACCAGGGTGTTTTTACACCCAAAACCAGAACAAAAGCTCCATGCATGGAGACCACGTATCAAGAAACTCAAGCAAGTCCGAAGCTATTTCATGTAGCTTATTCAAGTACACATTTCTTCAATCACATTTGAATTAATACGAAATGTTTGGTGCAATTTCTGTCCCCTGAGAGCTGAACATAGCATTTGGCTCAAGTTTTAACATTAACGGAAGCTTATGTCAGAACAGGTACCAAAATCTACTTTAGCTAATTGTAATCAATGAGAAGATACTGCTAATCAGCATGTATCACGTCTCATGGACTCTTCCTGTTTGCCACAGACCCCAGAATTACTGCACCAGTAAATGCAAAACATTACCTATGGTCTGGAATATAAATATATTCACCTTCAGGGGCGTTCTGGGAACAACAGGGCACAGCAGCTTTCCTGGCTAACTGGAAATGAATCAGCAGTTACTAATGTTTGTTAAAAACAAAATATTCAACACCTACCAAATGGAAATGAAATCTCTCTGCTGTTACTGGAGCAGCTATCACTGAGTAGTAACTGGCTGCACATTAGAAATTACATTGACTTTCAAAGCCATATTTGCTTCTGATATATGTCTTTCCTGTCTGACATGATTTGAAATGTTTTATCACATGCAAATCCCTACACCAAGGAAGACAAAATCAAATACGCAGTGCAGTGTCAGTGATAACTATCCAAGCAGCAATACACAGAAAAGCATTAGGAGTCATCCTGACCTGAGGTTTGCAAAGCAGTGCTGATGAGCAGGAGGCAGACTTCCTGGGCTGCATTAATAAGGCATTAATAATCCTTTTTCTTCAACACTGGTAAGGCCTCAGTTGGAGTAATGATATAGTCCAGGACCTAACACTCTTTTTTTTTTTTACTCTGAAGGTTGAGGGATTCTTTGTGGAAGATTTTAAGAAGAGCTTACACAAATATTTCTCAGAGATGAAGTAGATGAACTTCATCTTGTCTAAAGCTGAACTTAAGACTTTTCAGGTGGTCCCTCTCAGTCCTATATAACACTATTTATATCGGTGAATGCCAAGGTTAGTGTTCCTGGTTAAAAATAAACCAAAAATAACTGGTAGAAAGAATGCCAAAATTCAACCAGAAAGCTACTGCTACACTAATGGATTTTAGTGCATTAACCTCACACTGGTATCAGTGATTGCTGCATTAAGCCTTTCCCAAAGACTTGGATTTAACAACTGTTTATAAATTACCCACACATGCTTAAATGTACTTAGATTTTAAGATCAAAAAAAACTCTCTCCTCACTACCAGCTCCATCTAATGATGCAGATATTTTTCCAGAACTTAATTATGAGAAGACAGCCACATCCTTCCTGAAAAACAAAGTACTTTCAGAGGAAAAGCACGAACATCTTGCTCATCCCACTGGTGTTCTGCACTAAGGGCCCTTTTCTTTGGAGCTAATTGCGAAGAAGCGGTTTTGGCAGCGCTGGATGCTCCCTCCGCCCTGGGAGGGAACGATTTCTGCAGGAGCTCATGCGCCAGCACTGAGCAAGTCTGCCAGCACAGCCAGAAATGGGGGCTGACAGCTCTGCGTCCCAGGGAGCTCATGACCTCACGGAAGCGGAGCTGCCGACGGCTCTCTGTGTCCCAGGAGAGGCGTGAGCTGCCCCAGCTCGTCCTGCTCTGATCGCACGGCAGCGCCGAGCAGGAAGCGGGCTGGGAGCACCTCTGCTGAACACACAGCGGCACCGCAGCGGCTGCGAGCGCCGAACATGATTCATCGCCTGCCTTCGGGACTTCACAGCCGCAGCTCCAGCTTCCAGCCAGGGCTGTACAAACGCAGACCCAGCCCTGATGTTGTCTAAATGCACCCTCCCTGCAGGCACCTCAGCCCGATTCAATTAACAGGTGTAGGACACACTGAGTCTAATCCCCTTCTGGAGATCTATCATCCACCTCCTCATAAACAAGCTCCCCGTTAAAGGGGCATTGTCAGCCCACACACACACACACAGTTAGACCTGGAGTTGCCGCCCATGAGCACTAGGGAGTAATTTATTTTCCGCATCTACCTACATGCGGGTTTCAGGCCATCAGGTGCCAAACCCAAAGCAGCAGAAGGTCCATGCAGTTACTCAAACCTGTTAATAGGAAATAATGTCAGAGAGCAGTTTAGTAATTGCCTACAGAGGGACAGAATAGTCTAAGAAATGTTACAGCCCAAGTACCTTGCCTTTGGTAACTCTTTAGCTCCCTTTACCTGTCAGCAATGACTTGATTTTACCTGATGCAATGACTTGAAACAGAAAATTAAACATACAGAAGGCAGAAAAGCACATCTGGATTGAAACTGCAGTTTACTCCTGAAAAGCAAGTGCGAGTGTGCCTTCCTGGGACACAGCTCCTTAAGTGTTTCTCCTGCTGCAGGAAGGACCTACAGCTGTCAAGAGGCAGCAGAACAATAGGTTTAATTTAGGAGCGCAGTGGTATCAGCCACAGGACAAGAGGAATGAATCCTACAAGGCAGGACTCACGAATCAGGGCTCATGAACACCCAGCCTAAACGAAGTACAGAGTGTGCCCAGCAGCTGGGCTGGCTTGGAGGAAAGGTGGCTCATCCTTGCCCTCATGGCAGCCCAACAGGGTTCCAGTTTCTCAGCAGTGAGGTTGCTGAGAGCTCAGCCTCCCTGCAACTGTGCAGTGTGTGCCCACAGTGTCCACAGAGGTGCTCTTTGGAGGAGATGATGTATCCCCAAGTTCCTTAGACCAGGAGCCAAAACAAGCTTTCTGGATCATTCTGGATTCCTTCCTGCCCCCTGTCTCCACCCCAGTGCCCCCTTCATCTGAAACACAGAGGCAGAGAATGTGAGCTGTGGCAGATGAAACCTGCAGGAAGGAAAAGGCTCGGGGAGAGGAAGGTCTTACAGCACAACTGGTGCTTAGAAAAGTTTTGCACCCTAGAAATGCTTCTGGCCTTTCTTTCCTCCAGTCCTCCTGAGAGGGCTGGCCAAGGCCAGGAGATGAGATTTATCAGCCCTCAGTTCTTTCTCCAGAGAAGTCAAGGATGTTTCATGGACATGCTGAATACAGACAGGCAGAATTACAAGCTACTGGTCTACATAAATCTCCATCCCAAAAATCAAATCAAACTTTCATTATCTGCCAGGAAAAGATGAAAGCCAGCAAGGCTTTTCAAATGCTATGTCCAAGTAGATGGGAGATTTTTGTTAGAACAGCCCTTCTAGTGCCCACTGAGCTGAAGTGGCCTGAGATATTCTGTGCTCAGCATGAGAGTTTTCTGTTTACAAAGAACCCAACATCCTGCATTTCCTATATAAAAGCACTGAAGAGCACAAATTCCGGTTCTTCACACCATTTTTCTGGGCCTGCAGCTGCTTTGACACTGTTGCCAGAAGGTGTAATTCACAGTCATCTCAGACTCCCCCCCAAAAAATGAGCCTAAACCTCTCAAATCAATACTTCTGCTTTCATGCTCTGCACCTTTCAAGGCATTTCCCAGAGATCTCTTGGTGAAGCAGCAAAAAGGGGAAACTCGCAGTTAATACATCCCACATGAAGTGTGACCCCGGCCACAGCTTTGAGGAGCTGTTGGGATGATCGTTTGCAGCAACCAAGCTCAGTGGAGGCTTTCGTGTTCAGCACACACTGCATCATCTCCAGGGAGTTTCCCTTACAACACTTATAAACGGGAAAACACGATAACTTCAGACTGCACAGCTGCAGGGTGCAGGAGGAAAGCCATAAAATAACACAGAATTAATCCATTCATTCAAAGGCCACTGAGCTGCAGTGCATGGATTTAATGAGGTTGGACTCGAAATGGCTAACAAGTTAAAAAATGATGTTATTACCCCTTCACACCCCACACCCAGCCCCCTCTGCTAATCTCCCAGGAACTGTAGCAGGCAAGGCTTCCATATTTATGTAGGTCAGCACCTACTCTAAAATTCATGTGTTTTAGTGAAAATAGAGGGCAGGCACTGGAGACATGCTCCCTGACCCCAGCTCTACAGAGCCACATAGTTGGAGATTGTTGGTTTTTTTCCTGGCACTCTGCATTTTGCCTCTCTCAAGGCTGTAGTGCAGCCACACCACACAGGTCAGGCTAATGCTTATCCTCAAAGCTGTGCATGTGTCCTTATAACCTCCCTGGAATGCCTTATGGCTGTTGGGATGAACTGGGAGCTCCCAGTTTAGACATGTGAACTGCTCATACAATTATATAGCTAAAATTAGGTAAAAAGAGTAATACACCCTATTTTGCTAAGGCACTGACATACTGTAAGGTTTTCTGGGAGAATATTGGAGTAAATTTTTAGGTAGTAACATCCTATTACTGACACAAACCCCTGGCTGCAGGCTGTGGTGAACATTGCCCCTGGCCAGGCACACAGCAGCCACTGGGCACCCACAGAGCCAGCCCCACCTCAGCTATTCCTCCCCACCCTCGTCCTCACCTGCCTGGGCACAAAACCTCTGCTTCCACAAAAAAAACCAAATGTGTTCTCCCTCCTTGGGGAAGGAAAGGATCATAATGGATGACAAATGAGTGATAATATAGCATTTAGAGCACAGGGCACTTGTAGTTCAGTCTGGTTGGTCTGGGATAAGAAACCAAGCAGGATGGAAGTGTGGGGAAAAAAACAGATTTTCTGCAGAAAATATTTGCTAATGTCACACTTCAAATCACAGATGCACGTCACAGAAACAACAAGGCTGTTGCATCAGGGTGGCTGCACAGGGTGGAGATTGGGGCTCTTCATCACATCCCTGCAGTGCTGAGTCTGAGCCCAGAGCCACCACGGTGCCTCGTGTGTTGCTGGCACCTGCTGCTCCCGAGCAACAGAGCTCCTGCAGCAACATACAGCGTTCTGGACAGGCTTCTGAGTAATCACAATTCCCCTGGGTTTTCAAATAGATCATTCAGTCTTCATCTCTGTCTTGTACAGGCTTCTAAATGTAGCTGGATTTCAGTTTGAGCATGGTGACTTGCACACAGACTGAAGTACCTATAATCTGCTGACATGAAAACTGTTTATATAAAACTGTTTGTTCCATGCATACTGTGTTTATTTAGATAAGAACTGGTATTCTTATATCTCTCTATATATAATGACATGAAAATTTCCTCTAGTGGCTGTATGATTCTCTCCATGTGTTTGGTTTTAGTAGCAGGGAGAGTTACAGGGATTCAGTGGGAAGTTTCTGGGAGCTTCCCCCATGCCCAACAGAGCCATTGTCAGCCAACTCCAAGACACACGTGCCACTGGCCAAGGCTGAGCCCATTCATGATCGTTGGTAGCACCACTGGGATAACAGATTTAAGAAGGAGAAAAAAACCCTGTGCAACAGCAGCTTCAGCCCGAAATAGGAGTGAGGCTATGTGAGAGAAACAACCCTGCAGCACTAAGGTCGGTGGAGAAGGAGGGGCAGGAGGTGCTCCAGGTGCCAGAGCAGATTCCCCTGCAGCCCAGGGTGCAGCCCATGGTGAGGCAGCTGTGCCCCTGCAGCCTGTGGGGGCCCATGGGAGAAGAGACCCACCTGCAGCCCATGGAGGGTCCCCCACACACACACTCCATGCAGGACTCTGCCCACACCATCCCCATGAAAGGGACAGAGACAGCCCCTGCTCCCTGGGCAGCTCTGCAGCTGCCTCACACATCACCCTTGCCAGAGGAGCCTCCCAGACTCAGTGCTCATGCTTCTGGAAATTTGTAATGCCACCAAAGTCTCCCACCACAGTCTCTGCCACAGGTCAGATGCTCACAGAGCTTTGGCACCACGAACTGAGTCCTTAGGCTTGGCTGGATTACCAGCACCAGGTGACATCTCACCATAGAAAGCACCTCATACACAGAGACAGAAAACTTGCTCCAAACTTTCACTGACTGGAACAAAACACTGCCTGGTCAGGAAGCACAGACTGTCTCAGGGAAGCAAACCTCATGCTGTTTATCCCAGATGTGTATCTTTGCAGTTAATTTATCACTTCTATAATCTACTGCCCTAAGGAGGATTATTTACAATCCCTGGGGACATTTTGTGAATTCCCAAGGAGCAGGCAAGGACACAGAGTATCCCACAAGTGGGGAAAACAGAGATGTGGACAGGCTGTGAGTGACCTGAACTGTCTGAGGTATCATAGTCCCAAGTGACACCATAAATGCCTAAAAACCTGCTAAAGGGAAACAGTATAAAACCCCAGATCAATAGAAACTACATAGAATGTTATATCCATCAAGTGAACAAAGCTGAATAAGCTTGTAAAGCCTGGAGCTGAAGGTAATTCAAATCTGGGTTTTGAAAATTATGGATTCCTCATTTTCATAAATTCAATCCTAGTTCAGCTGGCTGGGTTATTTCTGGTAGCATAGTTTAGGTGTACCAGACTGTCAGTCCATGCACCCAAGACATCTTTACAATCTCAGCTGCACCTCAGCACAGCACATTGCCTAAGCTCTGTGCTGGCAGCAGAAACAACTCAGAACATAATGGCAGTCAGTCCCCCTCTGGTTTCTAAATATATTTTAACTCCCCTGGAGATGTAAGAACTTTTTGGATCTTTCTTACAGAGGTTAACATTGGTTCAGTGCGGACTGCTGTGAAATGTATATATATAAACACACACAGAGGTAAACACACTCAGTGTAGGTGCATCTGACTCCATTAGAGAGATGTGCCCACTGGGCTGTGAATAGAAAAATTAATTCTGCACGAAAAGGCTCTTATTTGTGTGTTTTTGGTGACAAGCCCTGTCAGATAGATGGGAAAGATATAATTAGCAGTCTGCTATTCCAACAGCATCATGCCCATACCTCAAACAACCTTTCTCTTTACTGTCCCTATAGCTTTCTCCCGTTCCAAGAGGTGCAATTTTTGCCACTGATGCAGCTTTACAAATCCCAAAAGCCACCCAACAAATGTGGCGGTTACGTGGATGAAAGCAAGCATAAAAACTGCTTTAAAATTATTAAAATTCATTTTAAAAAACCCCACAAACAAACAAACACACACAAACCCCACAACCCAAACAAACCAAAAGCCCCAAGAGTTTAGATTGTCCCACCTGAGGTTTACAATGGTTTGTGTTTCCATGCTACTGGGTACATTTGGGCAAGGCCTGTGAAACACAGAAAAAGGGGACTCAGTGTTTAACTCAACTCTCACTTCCAGTGAGTGGGTATTAATGACAAGCAGTATTGCTGCTGGGGGGACATTTGTTTTTAAATGGAGCATGGTCTGTACTTCCTAGCAGCAGGCACAACTTCTGTTAAACACTATATTTGCACCAAAATTAGAATAATTTACTCAAGAGCACACATGGGTTTATGTCAAATCTACATCTCTTTTGTGTTCTGTTCAGAAGGTGCATGTTTGTTCCAGTACTTCTGTGTAAATATCTTTAAATGAGCCATTTCCAAGAAAGGCTAAAGTTTCATTTTGATATTGTCTGCAGGCTGATCCGAATAACAGAAATACCAGTCTTACTGCAGAAAGAAAGAGACGAGGGATGGAGAGAGCAGCTGAACACACTTCATTTACAGAAAACAAAGATGGTCTTGTTTTGTACAGTATTGTACAGTGGTTAGTGCTATCTTCATCTTGAACCATTCAATCTCCTCTCTTCCCAGTGCTCTCTCTTCTTTAATATCTCCTCACATCTATTTCCATCTACACTCAGAAAAGCCCAGACTGAGACACAAGCAACTTTTAGCCTCCAGGTAATGCAACCAGCCGTTGTACACTGCCTGGCAGAGCAGCAAAGGCTCCTTTGTCCTGAAGGAGTTTGGTTTTGTTTTTAAAATATCTCATGTGCTAATGATAGATTAAAGGGATAACCATGGGCTTGTCAGCATGCGGTCATGTAATCTATTACCGAGTGGCCGTGTCGCTCTGGGGAAAGCAGTGCTTTCATGAAGCAGGAGTTTCATGAATTCTCCATTTCCTGAGACCCTCTGGGCTCTGCACAGGGGAAGAACTGGGAGATTTGCTCGCAGGATGACAGGAGGAAATTATCGGGCTGCTCCTTGGCAGCAGCAGAGCGGCACATCCAGCACCTTGTGGCCCTGTGAAGGGGAACTGGCCCTGCTGTCCCTAATCAGCAGGACAGAAAAGCTGCTTTTATAGCAAGACTCTTTCTTCTTTTGTACTTCTGCCCAAGCTGCTGCCAGCAGATACTGGCAGGGATTTCAATAGATGTTTTGAGTCGGTGCTTGGCAAAGGGACAGGTAGGTTGAACCTGAACATCCTCTATGGAGCTACACTGAGATTTCAGCATATTCCTGGTCCAGCCCAGCCCACAGACAGAGCTGCGCATTCCTGGGCATGAGATAAGAGAGCCTGAGGAATAGGTAAGCAGTGTGTGTATTCCCTGTCCATTGCTGTCCTCGTGGGGACCTCCTTGCACCCTTCCCTTGCCACCATTGTGTCCAGAGTTGCCCACGTTTATTTCCACTCTGTATCTGTGCAGGTGCCCACTGCTCACTGGAAAATGAGGGTGAAACACAAACCAACAGTCTGTATTTCCCTTGCAGACCAGGACTCGATTTTCCTCAAACCCCGAGGAGAGGCACTGCTTTGAAGCAGATTGCTGTACCTTGGAGCAGCCAAGGCTTATTAACCCAGGTTAATAACATAATTGTTGCAGTTGAAAAGTGTCACTGGCAGCTAGAAAAAGTGAGAAACTTCACACCCTGAACAGAGTTTTCTCGGGGGGAAGTCCCCGTGGTGTGCTGCTCTCTGACAAAAGGAAATGTACCTTGAAATTTTGCTGGCTGTGGAAGGTAAGGGATGGGGATGTGGCTGCATCTCGGTCCCAGCTCCTTCCTGTCCCAAAGGGAAACACCTCAGTTGCTTCGTCCCACTGACACATACTGCAGAGAGAGGGGTGCAGGTGGGACGGCGAAAAATCCTTTTATATTGCTTCATGCATCAACACTGGGATTTGTTGTGTTTTGATCATGGCAGTGCCACATCCAGGATTCCAGGGCAGCCCCAGCACCCATTTTCCAGGATGCAGTGTAGCTCCCTTTTGCCATGCTGCCATAGGGCTGCCCATGGCCCCATCAGACACAGCTATTTGTGGCTACAGGCAGTGGTTTCAATTGAAGCAGTGATTGTGATGTACCCAGAGTCACAGCACGACTTGTGGCAGCAGCAATAGCATCACTGGGTGACAAAAGAGTGGTCAGTCCTTCCTGGCAGCAGCTGCAGGGGCTGCACGTGAGCTGGAAGGCGACAGGAGGCTCCCAGCCCAAGTGCAAAACAGGGAAAAAAAGAAAACAAAGGCAGGAGGAAAGAAAAGAAAATGGAAGATAGGGAGAAAAGCAGCAGCAGCAGACTACAAAGCTAAATGGGTGGCTGCTTACTTCCATGGGAATTTGTTATTCCCTAAAGCACTTTGGGAGTTCTTTCCCTAACACAGCACATCGAGGGGCCAGATGGGAGTCACATGCAGGCAGAGCCCGGGTGAGCAGCCCCCTGAGGTGCACCCAGGGGTGCAGCTCTGCACCCCACAGTGCAACAGGCCCTGCCACTGGAGAGCCCACGGCTCCCTTTGGGAAAGGGCACCTGGCAGCACAGCTGGGCTGGTCTGTGACGCTGCCTTTGGGAAGAGCTGCAAGACCAACTCCTCGGGAGCACTGGCATTACCCAAAATATCATGAAACTTCCAACCCTCTAAAATCCCATTTTCCTTCAGTAACTCTCTCATTTCTTTTTCAAGCAAAGTATAATCTCAAATGATGGTTTAAAGCCTCAGTTTCTCTAGCCACAGGTACAAACATCTAAAAGAGCAATCACTGTTAGCTGCACCCCTCAGTGCTTAATAAGCCAAGTAAACACAAGACATGATGCCAAGTGCCACAGGTTCCTTAGCCAGTCAGCTAATGGTGACCTACCTTTTTTTCCTCCATATATGAAGGCCAAGATTAATTCCTCACTTCCCTGGACCTCGTCAGCCAGCTGCCTCCTCACCCTGTTCCTCCAGCCCATGCTGAGAATCAACCTGAGAGATTGGTGGTGCCAGTGGTTTGAATTCTTTCAAACCAGAGCAAAATATTTTTCTTTATGTTGCATTTTATATGTGGAATAAATGGCTTTTGTGGTTAATAAATGCTCCCTTGATGTGCTGACATTTAACCATCCCTTCAGGCTCTTTAGTTTACATTTTTAGTTTGACATTATCCCTTGATTCTTTAAATGAATTGTACATTTTTTTTACTAAACTGGGCAGTAAATCATACAGGCTCTTGACAATTGGTTTTACAAAATGGGCTTTCAGGACAGCGCAGGGAGAACACCACATTATTAAAAAAAAAAAAAAGATAGGCAGTTCTATTACTGCCTGCAATTTTGAGCTGTGTGCTTGCTGTCTGTTTTCTTCTGTTACTCTTTGACTTCCAGACTTTGCCAGGGGCTTCACGTGCTTGGAGACTGAATTCCATATACCCAGCCCTCCCTTCCTCCTGCCACCCACGACCTGTGCAAGCACACAGCTTCTCTGCCTCTGCTTCCCAAAGTGTGCATGGCAGGTATTTCTGCTCAGAGCTGGAGGCTGTGCAGTCGACTTTTGCCTGAGCTCAGCCAGAAGGGACAAACCTGGTTGCAGGAGGCACAGGCAGTGGCTGCAGCACTGTGGAAACCTGTAAAACAGCCCAGGAATTGCTGTGTCCAGCCCAGCACACCTGAAGCAACTTCGGCTCTTCCCGAGCACAGCTCAGTAGTTACCCAAGTGATGCAGGACAAATTAATTAATTAATTAGCACGGCACAGGTACTTTGATGGTGCCATAACATTTGGTAGAGATAATTAATAGACTTCTCTGCACAGAGAAGCTGCTGAAGCTTTGTATTAGCACTGCAAGAATCAAGTGGAGCAAGTTCTCAGTTTGCAAACCACATTACACGGAACCTCCAAGAAATTTCTGGGTTTAATAGCAGGGTTAGGATGCAGCACAGCACGCTCAGCTGCCTGAGCAAGCTGCCTTGCCTTGCCAC
This sequence comes from Empidonax traillii, assembly GCF_003031625.1. Classification (NCBI taxonomy): domain Eukaryota; kingdom Metazoa; phylum Chordata; class Aves; order Passeriformes; family Tyrannidae; genus Empidonax; species Empidonax traillii. Next base: position 668,831 of record NW_020955781.1, read on the forward strand.
CCCACAATCCTGTGCAGTGAGGGAACCAGGTACAGAAAGGGTAACTATTTTGATCACAAAAGAAAAGAAATCAGAGGACACAGAAAAACCTGCCAGAAAATCCCGTGAGTAGCAAACTTGCAAGAGGGTTACCTGCCCAGCAGGGCAGGGAAAGAAATTGAAAGTACAAAGTCACAATATTCAAAATCAGAAGGCCACATTCCCTCTCAAGAGCACCAACCCACACCCTTTGGCCCTTGGCAGGTGGAGAGTCATGAGGAGCTGGCAGATTTTGGAGACATGAAGATCTGACTGCTTCTCTGAGATGTGCCATGCAATACCACTGTCCTATCGGCCAGATTATAGAGCGTCCCTGTTCAGCCTGCAGCTGTGTGTATTACTGATGTAATTGAAAGCCAAGCCAGAAAGAAGATGAAAAAAAGAAGAAAAAAAAAGAGCAAGAGAGAGAAAACAACACATTTTAGTTTTGGCCTACGACACTTGGGACATTTTATATCAGAACAAGTGGGCATTTGTCTGGGGTTGGTCTGCATAGACACACCATCAGAGATGCATTTATTATTTATCCAAGCTCTGTGCTACAGAAAGCAAAAGACTTATGTAAACCTCCAGTTGGGATTTCTAGATCCTCACTTAGACATTTTCTGTACCAGCTTCCCATGGAGACAGCCCACTCAATTAGAGAGAGAGAGAGAGACAGCAAAAAGGATTCCTTCGTCAGAGAGTGGGTACCATTAACACTTGACTTTGAGCTGCTCTTGTGTAGCTGAACTACAATTTTCCCCAAAGTGGGGAGGGGAAGAGCACTAAATACCTACTGCAGGAAGGAAACTACAGGTATTATCTCTGTCACTGCAGAGCTGTCCAAGACCAAGCAGCTCAGTTCTCTGCTCTTAGCGGGAGAAGAGAAAATAAGTGGTGCTTCTATCCAGCCAAGGCAGCTGCCCTGGCAAGGAAGGAAGACAGAAGGGCTGCCCCAGGTGGGGAGGGGCATCCCTGTCCCTTCCTTTTCACTAGGAGGGGACAGTCAAAAGCCCTGCACCCAAAATGAATGGGGAAATTACATAATGTCAACCTGACTATTTACACTGAGTTCCCTCACTCTTATTTTTGGCACGATCATTCTGTACGACTGCTTGGTACTGGATGCTAATAATCCCATGTAGTGATGCACCTCAGGCAATTCCTGCAGCCTAAATCTTGACCTTTCATTGGTAGTTACCCCCGACAAGGCAGAGGTTGGTGAGATGAAGAAGCACATTGATCACCCTCTGCAAGGTTAGTAAGGTTTGGAGAGCAGTAGAGTCTCAGAGCTTAGGAACGATCAGATGCAGCATCACAGCGTTTTGGTACTGAGGTTTGTAAATGTTAATTCGGAGGAATTCAGCCATATCTCAAGAACTAAAAACCTTTTACTAATAGCATTGGCTGTGAAAGAGTAGGTGGCCTAATGAAGCTCACATTGTGTATCAAAGGTCAAAGAAGCAAATCATTTTTAATTGAATATGCAAATCGTACGAACTGCCTGAACGTCAAGAAGTTTGAAAGCAAAAATGTGAATTTAGTAAGTGATTTTAGAAATCAGATGAGATACATTTAACCTTTAATTAATTATTTGTAATTAGAGAGCTCTCAAAAGCAAAAGAGCTCTCAATTCCCAACCGGCTTGGGAATTCCAGTCTAACCAACAGGGAGATGGCAAGAAACTACAAATTTACACTTGCAGACTGAACACAATTTGGGCTTTGAAAGTACCTTGCTGTTTACTACAAATCCAACCATTTTCAGTTTTCAGATAACTCCAAGCACTGCACTTCTGCATTCCAGCTGTTTATTATGTCATTTTACAATCCTAATGGTTCCTTCACTATCTCTCCCCCCACATGTAAAAGCCCCACAAAACCAAAACCTGAGAGACCACACAGGGGAACAGTAAAACTGACTATACAGAGTGTGTTGTGAAATGCAATGAACTAAACAAATAGAAAAGCAGGTGGTATATTTTCTTAATTTGTTTCATCTACCTTGGGTGTTGCTTGGAAAGCATTAGGTAGGCATTTGCTAATAACTGCATGTGTTTGCAGCAGATGGTTCTCCATTAAAAATGAGATCTCAGGCAGAGAGCTCTGGGAAGCCCTTGAAGGACCGAAGAAAGTGTCAGTCAGGTATTTCTGCCTCTCCAGAATTCAATCTATCAGGCCAGCCTGTGTGAGCCATATTACCCAAAGGACAGGCAATTCTGTCCTCTCTCTATCCTGCTGAGGTCCTGATCCTTTACACGGAGCTCGTAGTCTGCAGCTTTCTTCTTTAACCACCGTTTGCAAAAGGATGGTGAGAAGCAGCAGCAAAGCTCAGTGCCAGCTCCTGTGCTGGCCAATGACTGGCCACAAATAAATCAGAATAATAGACAAATAGGAGATTGACAAACAGCATAAAATACAAGCTGAGGCTGTAACCACAATGTTCCTACTACATTTCAATGCCCAGGGAAAGCTGGACTGTGATTATGTCTCACCTCCTAGATTTCTCTATGCTGGCACACAGATGAATTTTTAAAACCCAATTTTGATGCGGTATCTTTGAACCTCAGCTTCATCAGACGTGAGGGGAACTGACAGACATCATCTGTCTCTTTATGGTTTAGGATACAGAGTAACCCCAGCTTGTCCGGAAAAAACGAGAGTGCAGAATGCTGCCTTGTGCACATCACCAAGTACGAAAGACAGTTTGAAGGCAAGAAAATGTTTTGCAGTGCCATCACTGTGATGTGACTGGAAACAGCCTGGCTTGCTGGGATGCCAGAGCAGCACTCAGTTTGGCAGCCTGCTGCATGAGCCTTTGGGATCCAGCCTCCTCCCGCACTGCGGCCTCCAGCAGCACCACCAGCACCTCCGCTCACACCACGGCCACCCCTCCAGCACCGCGGTCTGGGAGATCAAAGCATGTTGTTCATCTGCCTTTCAAGCCAAAGCACTACTTGGTTTAAGGGACATAGCAGTGAAACCTGCCGTGCCACACTCTTGTATGTCAGGACATGAAGGCTCAATACACTCTGGAAGATTTTCAATCGTGAAATCAGGGCAGATGCCCTGGAGGAGATTTGCCTGTTCCTCCTGTCGCTGAAATGTCCTAGGAGTATGTATTTTATCCCATTTGAAGTCAACTCACAGGTTGGGTGGGGAGGAAAAGGGCCTGTGTGCATGCACCCAAGTTCTCCGTTTCCTCATATTTAAGATGGAAATAGTCCTACTTGCATCCTGTGTAAATCATTTTAAGATCTTTTGATAAAAATCCAAAAGCAGATGACTTAATGAAATAGAAAGATTACGTCTATTCCATGGCACAGAAAAGACTGGCTGCTACCCGAGCACCTCAGCTCCCTTGAGCACACATCACATTGCTGCTCCTGCACCAGGACTTTCTCAATTTCTGAAGAGCTTGGCCTAAGGTTTCCCTTATAGATGCATATTTTCTATAAATCAAAAGGGGAAACTCCCACAAAACATCCAGCACCAAGCACACAGTGCTGCATGACAGAGACTTCTTCTAGCCAAAGTCACAGATGTAAAGAACTCTAAAATTTCCTCAGTTATTCAGTGTGGGGTCCCGGTGCCAAATCCGGTTAAACATAAGATGGCTTCCTTAACAGCTAATCCAAATCACTCACAAGACGACTGTAACTGCTCATCTACCTCCCTTAATACCTCTGGCTTCCAGACTCCAACCCAAAGACATTATTTCTCTAATAAAGAACTTGCAGGATAAGCACACAACTGCTGCAAAAAACATTTGGCTCTCTAGTTACCTGGTTGTGACATTTGAAAGGATGTAAACACTCATCCAGATTTTTGGCTAAGCTAATTGCAGTAGCTCCAAGTGCCAGAAAGATGCAGGTGTGCTTATTTAAACACATTCCCGTGGCTTCTTTCTGAGCTGACATTGTTTTTGGGTAACTGAGCTTTCACAAAAGCATCCATCAGCTATGATGGAGCATCCATCACCCATCAGGGTCAGTGTAATGAGGAGGAAACCTGTGCCCCAGGCAGACCCTGTGCCCCACAGAGGCTGGCAGGGAGAGGTGGGAACAGGAGGTGCATGGACTCGGTCATGGTAGGGTGAAGGTAACTTCTCACGGTACGGCTCATTTCCCTGCCTGCACGGGCAGAGGGGGTGTCTTTATAGCTGCTTGCACACTGCAGTGGCTTAGATATCCTCCCCAAAATAGTACAGCAATACCTTTAGAGAAATAAAGCTGCTTTCCAAAGCTAAATTGTCTGTAGAAGGTCTGAAAAACTTTACATACCTAAGCAGAAGGCACATCTGCCCTGGAAGTAGCACTGCACAGAGAAAGTTGTTATTGAATTACTGTAACACCGAGTCAAAAGCACTGCATCAGGCTGCAATCCCGTCACACACCCTGCAGCAAGGAAAGTCATCCCTGTGACCTGCACTCCACTTTTTTTTTTTTCTTTCTTTTGTTAGTCTGCATCTTTAGGTAGCATTACCACATCACCAGTCACCTTGGGGACTTACAGCTTTGAGTAATCCAAAGTGGACTGTAACCTGTCTCTTACAAGGAAAAGGGTTCATTATGTCCTAGGAGTTTTTATTTAAATCAAAATGATCTGATGTTTGGGAACTGATACTCATCAGGTGATCTTTAATAACCAGCTTTGAAATATTTATGTGCCTACCAGATCATCTCAAGCTCGTCCTCTGAATTACCCTGCCCCATAGCCAGTGGTCTCCAGTCTGCAGGACTGTCACACCCAGTGTCACCACACAGCTGTCACTTCTGCCACTCTGCTCAGAAGTGCTTTCATCCTGAAAAAGCCAGTGGCCCAGCTACAGCAGAGTACTGAAAGCAAGAGCAGGCCCCGAGCACACGTAGTCTCATATTTCTGCCTTGAACCTGACGTGAGTTCTCAGATGCCCAGATGGTTTCCTGGCCTCAGGAGCTCCCTGTTCAGAAATTTGTTGACATCTTTATGCCCACTCCCTGTTGCCCATGTGAAGATCTGGGGTGCACGCAGGGCTTGGCAGTGGGGCGGACACCCACTGGCCCCACTCCGCAGAAGCCTTTCAAAGGAGGGGACACCATGAAAGGTCAGTTTTGCAGAGTACCTCCCCAAGAGCACATCAGGCCCTGGCATGGCTCAGCAGAGCCTGACTCCTTGCAGAGGAGAGGGGCAAAGCCTTGAGTCATCCCCGTACACCTTTTGCAGGTAACAGGCTTGATACGCTTCATTACTATCAAAAGCGTCAGCCCAGCTGCCAGGATCCATTTTGCAACCCAAAAATGTAAATGCAATTTCCCCATCTAGTGGTCCAGCAGAGTAAAAAAAGTCACTTTTTCTCCTGCAGCTGATGGGGGAGTCACATCTGGCAGAGACATCTCCCAGCTGAGTGCTCATCCGTCCACAGCTCTGCCCATCCCAGCAGCAGACAGAAGAAGTGGAAGGACAGAGATAAACCCTCCAGCAGGCTGCTGACCTGCTCAAAAAAAGGAACATTAAAAAAAAAATCAAAGAGCAGACAAAGTAAACAAGCAAAACTGCTTTGCGTGCTCCAAAGGGTGTATAAAGAAATGTATTCCTTAGGCTGATGCAGGACTAAGCTCAGTGCATTTTGAAACAATCAAGAAACTGCTCTGACAAAATACCAGAACTGCCTTGGAAACTCTGACAAGCCATTAGCTGTGACAGCAACAAAACAGTTTCCTAGAGCTCAAATTCTCATTCACTGGGTATAGGTCTGACAACCACTGTTATTGGAGCAACACACAGAAATAATACACTGAATCCCTTTGGTGAGGCAGCTTTCAGCTGCAGAGAATTACAGGTTTACATGGGCCATTCATTGCCATGATTCTCGACACTGTGAAGGGATTTAAAGCAGTGCAGGGTGATGGGGCAGCAGTGCTTGGCCTTTTTCTCCTCCTTCACTGCCAGCTGGATTTCTCAGGTTTCTGAGGAGTGAAGGATGGGGCAAGGGCAAAAGCAGCTCCCACCTGAGGTGCTGTGGGGGCAGCAGTACACAGGTGCCTCCCTTACTCCCCCAGCTGCCATGAGGATAGAGGGTGGTAGAGGCCACCCTCGTTGTGCTTCCCAACACATTCTCTTTGCAGCAGTGAAGGTGAGAGGCTGACTTTTGGCACTACTGGAGAAGCAGAAATACTCCACTCATTGCAAAGCTCCACAGAGTGAGATCCCAGTCTGGGCTCCGGCCACTGGCCTTTTCCTGATGCCTGGTCCTCACAGCACTGCAACTAAACCCTGTGCTGGAGACGTGCCATCCCTTTCCAGCCTAACCCCAAACCACACTCCATTCCCTTTGTCCTCCACTTTGAGTAACTACACAAACATGGCTTGAAATGAATACTCTGTGACATTAATGATTAAAGGTACTTGTGGCCAAGAGAATTTAGTACCACAAGTAATAAAACCAAACTCCCTTGATGAAAGCTGGACTGAGTAGCCCAAACTGATCCCAGTGGTATGCATGATTTCTGAATTGTTCAGGTTTTTTTGAAAGAGTAGTCAGGAAGGTACTCTTGCTTGACCCATTATAATTCAGAAACTTCCTCCTCTCTGTATTTTTATGTCAGCAGTAGAGAAATTGTTTCTTATTTCCCATTTTGTTTTATGAATTTTCCATAGAGAACATCCAGTGCATAAAATAAGGAGATACACCCACTTCTGTTATATCATAAAAATCCACTTCTTTAAACATATTTCAGCTTATCTGTTCCATGCAGTTTATATGTAGTGATTGGTCTGTTCAAGAAAAAAACCCACACATGGCTTTATAGGGAATGAGATATTCCCATACAGATCAGCTTTCATTTGAAAAGAGAAAGTCTAGCTAAACTCACAAGAGAAAAGAAAAATAAAGAAATTGGCCAACTGGATCCTGTCTACTCTGAGCTTTTATTTGGGGCTTTTCTTGACTACTCACAGTAATGTAACAGGCAGCATTTCTGCATAACAACCTTCGGTTCAAACCGGCCATAGCTGGGAAATAGTTTGATACCTCAACAAGCCACGCAAAATATTTTGCTGACAACTTTAACGAGGAAAAGTCCCCTTGGGGTGATCTGGTCTGCACAGCCCGGGGAGAAAAGCTGCTTCTGGCCTGTGACTTCAGATGATTTCGGGCTTGGAGAATGCGAAACGCGCATGAGACATCAGAGGTGGGGAGCAACGGGCATCAAAGGGAAAAAATTTCCCTGGCCAGCACATGCTCCCCTGAGCTGATCCTTATCCCCGTGATCAGCTGTGCTCATTCCTCACAGGGAGGACTTGGAGAGAGAGAAAGGAAGCACTGCCAGATAGCTGAGGGGAAAAGCACAGCTAAATCTACATCCATTTTGTTGTAGCTGTAAAGAGGACAAGACAAGCCTGTTCAGGTTTTGTTATTATTGGAAGCAGCAGAGGTTGGGGACTTGAGGAGTGCAAGGATGTGGTGGTGAACTTCAAGTACAGGAAGCTAATGATGGTTTGGTTTTGGTTTTTCTTACAAAAAAAAAAAAAAAAGGAGGAAGAAAATTTAATTGCATAAACACACAAAAGATGAGGTCTATTCACATCCAAGGGAAACAGCACAGCAGGCTCAGCTGTGGAAAGCCCAAGGCCAGTCAAGGCAGCACCCAGATAAGCACAGGGAACTGGAAACCCCATCATTTGCCAGTCTGGAAAGTGTTTTGAGAAAAGGGAATTTCTATTCCATTCAGCTTTTAGGGACTCCCAGATTTTGTCTCTGAAAAATTCCCAGCATCCTCAATACTCATCATCTATCTTGCCAGCAGGAGGCAAAACCTCTTGGAAGATATGTGCCCCGGTCACTGGTCTGACAGCCTGGATCATGCCAGGCCATTTGCACATTTTCAGTACAAGGCAGCTCTGAGTTCCTCCCAGTGTGCTCTTGTTTCAGTGCTAACCATCAGGTGAAGTTCTGTGTGATGCTTTTCTGGAAGGCGCTGTCGAAGGGCCATCACCTTACACCTCTGAAACCACCAGGATTCACTGCTTTGCCCTCAAAGAAGAGGCTTTCTTTCCTCCTTCCCCTAAGCGGATGAATAATTCTTTCTCAAATACGCAGTTGGATTCAGGGGACCCAAACCACTCTCTCCACAGAACATAAACAACTTAAGAGAGCAGCCTGAAAACTTTCCCACACTGAGGTTGTCACCTTCTCCCCTCCCTTTAGGAGGATTGCTCTGAAATCAGGACAGTAATTCAGTTTTCTGGCTCGCTCCCCTTTCACTCCTTCCCTTAGTGTTAACAAAACATGACTGTGTGCCAAGCACAGCGCAATGTCTGTGCAGAGCAGATGCATCTGGGACAGACGAAAGCAGGACCTGCAGCTCATTTCCCACAGGCCACCTCAGAGGACAACACGCCCCCTGGGCCACGGAGCCTGTCCAAGCCACCGCTGCAGGCACAGGGCAGAGCATCCCAGTGACTGGGTTGTAGAGGCAGTGCCATGAAAACTTCATGTGACCTACAAACACTGAAACCAGCCACCAGGAGCAAGCAGGGGAAAAAAAAGGCAGTACGCAGTAAAGACCAACACACGAGATGAAGCCTCACCCACAACCCTGTGGGTCGGCTGCTGTGGACTGATGGTGCTTATGCAGCATCACCCAGCACAAAATCAGGCACCTGCCCCTCCTGGCCTCATTCTCTGCTTTTCAGCTTATGCCCCAAGAAGCTCAGCAGTCACTCAGTGCTAAGAGGCACAGATGTAACTTTCTCTCAGGAACTGAAATGACAAGGAGAGGGGCACAAGAAAGCCTGGGCTGGAGCCTTTCGCAAGAGGAAGGAGGTTGTTACAGCAATAATTTACTGTGGTAGGTTTTGCAGCCTGATTGCAACATATCATTACACCAGTTTTATCCTTTTCCATTTGGCAGACGCCAATTCCTTCCCCCTGTTCCTTACAGAGCACAAGCCAATGTGGCTGCATTTCAAATGGTTTCAAGCCCTGCCAATAACAATATAAAAAAAAAAAAAACAACTGAAAAGTTCTCACAATTGCATTAGCTTACCCAAAACTAATACATACTTACATACACATATGTATATAAAAAATATACACAGGTCAGCCAGCTTGGAAGGGTGGCGCCAGAGAAATGGTGGGGTTGGTTTCTCCGAGTAGATAAAACAAACAAAAGATAGGTTTAGGAGGAGCCCAAAGTGAGATGGGCTGTGCAGGTCTCCAGGCAGATAAACTCATACTTACTTGATAACCCACTGCCTCAGATGCTTTAGGTACTTTCTAGGCACAAAGAGAGACCACATGCCCTCCCTGTAAGACTTGTGTGCACTATGAAACATGGGGTCAAATGTCACAGGGACGGCAGAGGATCAATGTTCTACTGGTACCAGGGAGGGAGCATTCAGGAAATAAAATATTTACCTGTGATGTTTCTTCCCCCATCCTCAGGCTCATCTTTGCTCTTCCTGCAGACCAAGAGTCCACTTTGAACAGAAATTGAGCTGTTCATTATAAGCCTTTCTCTGAGAGCCTAAATGAGCATTTTTGTTGCCGAGCCCTTTCTTTACACCGGTGGAATAAGAAATTGCTCCTATTAAGTCACTGAAGTTTGGGTGGGGCAAGGTTGAGGTCAAGGACAAAGGTGAGCTCTCTCACCTGAGGTCAGGTTCTCTAAGGTAGCTCTCTTGGGTAGCTCTGCTGCAGGGGGACTGAAAATCTCCCTGCAGGAATCTGCACGGAGAGAGCTGGGGGGAAACAGCCTCCAGGAGCAGAGTGATGAGCGCGGGATTTGTTTCACACGATTTCCTATTTCGTCTAAGGCGTTTGTTCTCCTTTGTGTTAAGCTTTGGGAGGATGTGGTAGGATGCTCCCTCTGATGCTGGAGCCATTTCTATTCATGTCCAGCTGCTTTTTCCAAGGAACAACTTTATTGCCAATGTCATCTCCTTTCAGCAGCTGCTGTTCTATCTCCGAGTGCACTGCAGTTCAGGAGCAGCAGCACACACAGAGAGGGGAAAGGTAAAGAGCACAGGCCCAGGGGGGGAAGCGCATCCCACTCCAGGCTTGGCAGAACAGAGGCCTTCCCATGGGGTTACAGACCCTGCACCTACCAGAGCCTCTGCTGTTTGTGCAACAAATGCACAGGGAAAGGCATTTCTTCCCTTGCTATGTTTTCTGCATCCAGTAGGCAATTTTGGCATATCCCAGCGGGAGGAAGGTGCACTGGATGGTATGAAAGTCTAAATTCTCCTATTTGATCCTATTTAAGATCCTTTGACTCAATTCTTATTTGAAAGCAAGGCATTACGTTAATCTTCCCATCTAAGTCGTGGGGAAATGGAGAGTTGATACCAGCTCAGATTAGCTCTCACTTAATGGAAGATACTCCTGAGATATTTTCAGAGGATGGTAAAAATAGGACATTGCTTTCTTAATTAAAGGAAAATAAATTGCTGCAGGGTGGTGAGCTTATCCTTCTGAGGAACTGTCTGTAATTCAACTGAGCCAGTATGATTCTCAGATGTATTTATGCTCTCACAGAAGCAACTCCATTTTAAAAGATATTAAAGAAAATATTTGTGACAGTTGCAACCATTCTTCAGCTTAGGCCTGAGGAATTAGCAATTAACATACAGTGATAATTCTTTATATGTATTCCAGATTTAAAACTTTGGTTGAGCTCCAAATCAAGAAAACACTCATTCCTAAAACATATTATTTCCTATTGGATTCATGGTTGTACCAGACCTCAAGGGGATGGGAGAAGAAGAAGAGAATAATAGAGAGGCAGCCACTAATATTTTTTGCATTTGAATTCTCGTTTATGATTTCAGTGGTGCAGCATAAGTAATGATGAGAAATTAAATAATTTATATTTTCTCATTTAAGAACGTGAAGCTTTGCAAACATATTTTCATTAAAAATGGACTTCAATATCTTGTCAGAACAATAAGCCCATTATCTTAAAGGTTAGCTATTACACTTTCCATGAAAGAAAGAAAAATAATAATCTTCTTAATCCTAAGTGACTACTTCAAATGAAACAATAAGTGACTTATTTCTTCCCATCTTCCTGCATATATTATCAGGAAAGCATTAATGAAAAGCAACACCGGTGAAAAGCCCTCTGAGGGTTATTTAAATGTGGATCAGCTCAGTACAGAACAGCAAATGTGTCTGTGTGGTCAACAGAGTGAACAAATTTGCAGGAAACAAATCTGCTGAATGAATATCTGAGCAGTAAGAGGGAAAAGCTTGTATGTTGTGTAATATTTCTGTACGAAATGCATCTGAATATGAACACTTCTGTATGCAGATAGACCTCTTGTTCAATCACAAAAAACTGTTTTACAGTTCACTTTGGTGATTGAATTTCATAAAGCAAAAGAACCTACTCCCTCTTGCTTTCTGCACTGTGGTGGGCCCCACTTCTTGGGCACCTGGTTGGCTGCCCTTGGGCACAAATCCCAAAAGCAGCTCCTTGAGGAGATAAATTTCACCCACCCAGCAGCTGGGTTAGCAAAAGTGAGCTGGAATGTGGGGGCAGTGGTTTCACTGCCTGTGCATTGAGCCAGGAAAGAAAGATGGAGATTTACCGTGGTTTAATTATTTTCCTATACAATTCTCAGTTTGAATGCTACTGCAGAAGAGTTTCTTCCTTCTGCTCTGTTCAGGAATCCCAGCACAATTTAAATATTCATATCCATATTACAATACTGCAAAAATTCTTTTTTTTTATAGTAAATAAATGGTATAAGTCATGAGGGAGATGTCAAAAGGTTTTTGCACCACAAGGTTCTTTTCTGATTATTTAAGAGCACTTGATTTTAAACACCCTGCAGTCAATCTCTGAATGAAATTTATTAAAGAACTAATCCTTCAGAAATTAAACTTTTATGAAATCAGTTTACTGTTTTCACTAAATAACTGTTTCAGGTGTAATTCTCCAAATGCACACAAGCCTACTAATGTCAAGAGAAAACTGAGCAAACAGAAGAGCTGTGAATATCTACCATAGATAACTAGTGCATATATAAAACAAAATCAAAAATTATTTCAAGAGACTCTCCAAATGCCACCCACTTTGCAAACTATTCATCACCTCAGCTGCATTAAAACAGCACTGGATCTCCATTGAATTAAGTAAATCCCTGACGCAGAGGAAGTGAAGGTTTCCAACACTAAGGAAATTATATGCAAGCAGATTAAAAGAAAATTCTGACAGAAAGCTTTTGAGCAAATTCAGAGAAAAACCTTTACGCCAGAAACTAAGTAAAAACCCAAACTAAGATGACATGTTTTAAAATAGGAATGCACACACACTTCCAAATGCCAGACTATTATGATGAGAAGTGAAAGGGATGGATAATGCACTTCATTTATTTTACTCATTAGCAATAACAGGATCTTTTACTTGAAACTAGAGACATTTTATAAGGAAAATCCTATGTATTGACAGCAGGGAAAAAAAATCTTCATGGGATATCTTCATTAATGGCACTGAGCAGGCAGTTTCAAACAAGTTTCCATAACAACCTTACCAACTCCTTCCTAAAAGGCAGTAGCTCATTTGGAGCCCATCCCTGTGTTAGCGTGGCTGGAGCTGTTTCCTTCTGCTATTGAACTTAAAATTCAGTTTCTTTGGTTCTGAGGTCCCTGCCCTTTTCTTACTGAGCTGCTCAGAATGGTAGGAACCATGTTCCTCCCACCCTGAATAATCCCTGTGTAACACCTGCTTGAACCATCCCAAATGACACCTTCAGCAAACTTCATCCCTCACTAGTCATATGTTTTCCCACACAGCTACAAGCTGATGGAGCAGTGGATTGCTATGGATTCTCAGTGGTTCTTTTATTACAGCATTCCACTTCTATCAAGCTTTTGATATACTTTTCATGTCTATATTCTGACTTAGACTGGGCATTTCATGCACTGTATTTTTTTTGTTTGTTTGTGTGCACAGGATTTGTTTCTTGTCTGGTTTTATGTGCTGTGGTTACCAGGGGCTATTTACTTGTAATATACTTTGCTATTCCTTCCAAATTTATTATCCTCTATAATTTTTAATCCTGGATTACAGGATTTTCATTATTTCACCTGCTTGTGATGTGCCACTCAGATTTGTGAAGTCTCCCATGCACAGTGGCTCGTCCAGTGTGAAAAGGAAATGCATCCAAACATTGGAAATGTATAATGCCACCAGAATAACCAGAGCCAACCAGGCTTGGCTCAGGTGAAGCCCATCTTTCTTGTGAACAGTTACTCCAAAAGCTGTCCCACTTCCTAAGAAACCTAAGCTCTGCACCCTGGTGCTACTTTTTCAACTCAATATCCCTCCTTTATTTCTTAGCCTTGGCTTTGCACTCTGTCACACCCCCAGTGCCTCTGTGAGAGCATCCCCAGGGTGATGGTGCAGCTTTCAGCATGACCCTCACCCCCTACACATCTCTCTCCCCTCCACTTCAGCAGCACAATTGGCATAACAACAGCAGAGAGGGAAATTGGTGCAGAATGTTTTTCAGCAGTAAATCATTATTTTTAAGGAGTCTAAGGGCAACCCTTCCCTGCTTAGTAGGCTCCCTGACAGAGGGCTGCTGTAAAGCAGAAGAAAAACTGGTCATTTGGCAAATAGGAATTAAAATTTCCGAAGTCTCACATGAAAAGTGGATTTTCAGCCACTTTCTTGAGCTCTGAGCATGAAATGATAATTGAAAACAAGGTCAAGGTGATTCATGTCTTCACAGTAACACATGTTCATTAAATATTAAGTGAAAATACTGGCAAACAAGCTTGAGTCTATTTTTTTAAAAAAAAACTGGAGAAGTTAAAGACTGAAGAAATGAATTGGAGATAATATAATGTTTATGGATTTCAGTAAGAAATCTGATACACTGCTGTTTGATATCCCGAGGGAAACCATTAATTAAGTTGGCTTGCTCTGAAATGTAGTTAAATTGATACAAGGCAGTCCACAGAGCTTCAGGGGAAAAAAAAAAAGTGTAATCATAAACCAGAGTCCTCCTAATATCTACCAGAGCTTTGACAGAGCAAGCTTAGGTCCTGACTCAGGAGAGATTCCATTCTAAAGTAGAGATGGTGCTAAGTATCCAAGGAGCTGCTGGAAATGAGAGAAAGACCTCGAGATGGCAGAGCTAATGAAACAGGGCTTGTGTGGGATATTGCCTACACTGAGACATCTGGGAAAGAGGGAATCAACTGGCACTCTGTCAGTCAGAAAACAGCGACAGCGAAGACAATCTGGCTGTGACAGCAGACAGCAAATTACAGCCCAGTGCACAGGGTGATGCTATAGCCAAGTAACTCAGAAACTGGGCCGCTACTGTTGCCTTATTTTAATGATTTTTGTGTCCAAGGTCACCAGCTAACATAGCTGAAACGTGCTGATTTGTGTATGCAAGGTCTGACACTTCCTGTAGCACATGCCCATCTCCGAAATATGGATCTGTGAGTGTGAGCCCTCGCAGCTGTCATCGACCTCGCAGTCAGTAGCCAGGCTGCCAATATTGGGCTGTCTGTCAAAGAACACTCAGCAGCCCAAAAGGCACATAATTGGAGAACAAATGGGTGAACTCAGCTATTAGTACCAGCCCCAAACATCTGGAGACTGGTTTACTGCTGAACTCCAGCCGAGGCAGTGCCTGAGCTGGGTACAGATTGGGAAGTCCATGAAAACAGGTTTCCTGTCAGAGTTGCAGAACTTCTGTGGTCACAGCAGAAAGTGAAAGGGGGAAAATTTTCATATTTTGGGAACTTCATTTTCTAGGTAGAAGAAAATGGGAAAATACAGAAACAGATAAATGGGAAACAAAGACTATATTTCCCCCTAACTTTAAAATGCATTTTCTAGGGTTATGAGAGAGGCTTCTGCTGGCCTTAACTCTATGTGAGCTTTAGGGGCTTACCATACATTTAACACAAGCATTTTTCCTGACTAATTCTGCTCTCAGTGATGGGTTTTGCATTCCCAGCCTATGCTCCAAAGCCTTTGGCACTGATTCACAGAACATCAGCAGCATGATAGGAACTGCAGTGCCTTCGGCGCTCTCCTTACTGGACCTCACTTAGTTGCCTCTTGGACTTTTACTCCTCATCTGGATGAATCCTTGGCTGGAAACGATCTCTCTGGACGACTGCAGCTCTCTGCCTCACCAATGGATCGGTGTTACACCACACCCAGAGTCCAAAGCCACCGAACACTTTGGGCTGGTTTCTGTATTCCAAGGAAAGAGCCTTTCTTTAAAGGGCAGCACTTCAGCTCTGTTCGAGTGTTATCATAGGATTTTTCACTTTGCAGTGGAAGAAGAGACTGACTGGGCTGCATAACTTCCCAGATTCCCACAGCTGCCTGAAGGGACAATCACAAAAGCCAAGCTCACCCACCGGGGAGGGTTTTCCCCAAAAGCAGGAAGGCAAAGCAGCTGCCCTGGCCAGGCACTGCCTCCCTGGCTCCCTCCACCAGGGACGTGGCAGTCACCAAGGCTATGGCCATCAGTTCCCTCCACTAAGCAAAATCTACCTTGGCAAGCTTGGGTTTGATTAGAAGATTAAATTTCACTCACTTCTTTCTCTGAGGCTTTAAATACTGTAATGTAAACCTAGACACTTTGGAGTGTTCAAATTTATTTTTTTCCAACAATATACTTCTAATGGGTTTTCCTAAGAACTGAGACACAACTGCTATTGAGACATCTGTAAATAACTTATTCCTTATCCTAGGGATATAATTTCTTCCTAGTCCATGCAGGTCCATAAAATTTCCCCAACACATGGGGAAAACTGGATAAAAAACAAATGGACCAGATTTTTGTGTGTGTGTGTGTGAGAGAAAAATGCATAGAATATTCACATTTAGGTTTTTTGTGTAGCTGTCTTTCTTTTTCATTTTTAGAAGAGGCTTCTACAATTTCAATTATGCAAAGTATTTCAAAGGAAGCCAAATACACTATAGAAATTTATACCAAAGTCCTGATGAAATACAGTGTTTTGCACTCTCAGCTACATTATGAATGACAATAAAACTGTCCTGGATGATAACATGGGAATTTGTTCCATCCTTGACATAATTTCTGGAAGTGCAGCAAGCTTCCCTCAAAGACCAGCACGTTTTCATTGTTAACTGTAAATGTTTTTAGAAGCTGTGAGATTAACACATTACTGCAGTGCACAAGTCCAAAAAAATCTCAAGCAAGAAGCAGAGTCCCTCTGAGGCTTCACAAACAGCACCACCACTGTGCTCAGCAGTGGGTCTGGGGGTGTCCCAGCACTGAGTTCTGCCCCACAGCTCAGGCTGACTCGTGCCCACTGATACAATTCCAGTGCTCCCACACTGGATGCAGCTGCTCCAAAGCAGATTTGCTTCCGAAGTTTAGTCCTTAGGAAATGCCTGTCTGCTCAGGAGCTGCTGCTGCTCAGGATGGAAAGCACAGGCACACCTGCAGCAAGTGCAGCTCCAACAAAGTGCACCACTGAGGTCTGTGTAAGTGGGTTTAAGTTCCTCACATCCTTGTTCTGTAGGTCTAAACCTCCCTTCAGGACCTGCTCTGTGTTTACAGGCCCTCACATCTTTCAAGTGGTTGTGCAAGGAACAAGCAGCCCCAGTTAATCAAGCTGCTATTTGTCTTAGTGACTCAGATTGAAAGGCAAATGCAAATATTTTGATGATGCTGCTCCTCGGGAACAAAAATCTGCCTGGTAAGAGCCCATTCCCAGCTTGTGAAGAGACACTCAGTAGAGATTTTAAGCAGAGAAAAGCTTCTGTGTGTCTCAGTTCCCACGTTGTGTTTCACTTTAATTTCAAAACAATACATGAATTTGCATGCATGTCAATTTGAAAAGTCTCCATCAAAAAAAGCCAACAAACACAAACCACCAGTCATGGCTCTGCAATGGCTGTTAGTGTGAAATGCTGAAATTTCATATCAATGGTTTAGTCAAGCTCTCATTCTCCAAACATGCACTGACCACGCTGTTTTGGAAATGGACACCAGGAAGCTCAGACTGAGCTGAAGGGAGGAAAAAAATTCAAGTCTAAATTCTTGGATTTGCTGGGGGTGGTTTGTTTTCATTTTTGAGGTTTGCTTTGTTCGGGCTTTTCAAATATAAAAACTTTTGATAGCTTATTAAATGCATCATTAAATTCTATTCTGTTGACTCTTAGGTTACTTTATGATAAGAATGATAAAGCAATGGAAAAAGCACACTTGGATAAGAAAAACCTCTTATCTTATAGCACCAACACCTTCTAAAAAAAGTGATTTCATTACTATGGAGACAAATCCCACTTCTTCCTGCGAGTTAAGTGCCTACATGGCTTGAAAGCTGTCTGGCAAATTTCACACCTAAGCAGAAGAACTCAGAACAGATTTTTTGTTTCTTTTTTCCCTAAATTTCCTGCTTTACAGGAAAAACAAACAAACAAACAAGCAACCTTATAGCCATTAGTTATACATTTTATCTCATTTCTTTTCAGGTAAATTCGCCTTGTCAGAATGCCACCAGGAAAGTGGGGTAAACAAGTGGTGTAAGTGGCACATGAGATGTATTAAAAGTAGCAAGAGAGGAGTCTTTGCACACATGGGAGTTCCCTGGGACTTGGTAAACTAATTTGCCTTTTATTACATGGGGACCCTGAACTGTTGCAATAGGGATGTAAGAGGGAGGAAGCACATATTTGACTTTTGCTGAAAGGACTTGAATAAATGCTTGAATAGATCTCAGATTTTAATCTTCCTTCAATCTGTAAGTGCTGGCAGGGGATCCATCGCTCCACAGGATTTAAAGAAAGAGCCCTGGAAGATTTGCTCCTCTCCCTGGGAGCAGCAGGTGTGTGTTCCTGGCAGCCTCTGTGCCTTCACAAAACACCCCAGTCCTACAGCAAAAACTCTGCCTTACACTTCTGCAAATATCAGCCCACGGGAAGGGCATAAGGAAAGGAGGAGAGCAGGGAAAGTATTTTCCTTCTGACATTAGCTTTCCACCACATACTCCTCCCAAGACCACGACTTTGTGTTTGCTGGGGACACAAAAGCCAGCGGCAAGCTCTTACCTGCACCTCTGTCACTTGCTCTAAGCTCAAAAGCCTGTAGGTTATGGCTCTTGCTGCTGCACTATCCCCAACCTGTGACTTCCATTTACAGCCCTGGGATGCAACCAGAGCTGGAAACTTTTCAGAGAGCTCGGACTGAACTCCCAGATTTTCTCAGTTAAAATCCCTTACCAGTGTTGTGTTCTGTGTATCCCAATAGGCTGCATAAAAAGCACTGAAATACTAAATTTCGTGTCCAGACCTAGATCCAACACTTTGCAAGGCTGTGTTTTTCTCCAACTGAAACGTGGATGGCAGAAGCACACAGCCCTGTAGCCTGAACAGCAGCCCTAGCTGCAAGAGTCCTGGACCCATTAGAAATTATTCAGGCAGACAAATATTGGAAGTGTGAGTGCAGTTTTAGACAGTTGGGGCATAATGGTAAAAGGAGAACAGACCATTGCAGGACCCAAAATACTTGGGGTCAAATTCTTTGGAAACAACATGCTTTATGATGTGCCATTCACTGCTGCTTTGCCTTGAGGTGCTGAACAAACCCAGCCCCAGTTGAGTACTGAGGCAGCAGAGTATTTTTCTTGGAGCAGATGGAGAAATGGTGTATGTTCTGTGATTCTGCAAACTCCAAGTTTCTGCAGTCAGAGGTCAAGAGAGCCCAACTGATAAACCCAGGAGTGTGTTTTTACCAGCCACTCAATGGGTGCTGCCCTTCCCCTCTCCCATCAGCCCTCTCCCCCCGTGCTTTCCCCTCTGGCACTGGGGGATACAGAGGTGCAGCTCTGCAGGGCAGGGGCTCAGCTCTCCCCCACAGAGGAGCCAGCTTTGCAAACACAACACCTCACAACACCCTTTGTGGCGCTGTCAGAAATCAATGCCAAGCAACGCTGAGCCTGCAGCCTTGTGATGGAAAAATAATTTAAAAAAAAACCCCCAATCAATAGTCTAACAGACCTTGGCCAGCCCTGGTCTGCTGGAGAATAGGGGCAGAGAGGAGAGCTCAAGCACAGGGGAGTCACAGGGCAAGATTTACATTTTTGCAATAAGCAGAGCAGCTCAGCAAGAAGCCTTGCTTTGTGAAAGGCCAAACATCAACAAATCTCAGCACCCAACACCAGGAAAGCTATTACAGGCCAGCACTGGTAAGGAGGAGCGCGATGGAGCATTTTCCCAAGGGCGGGAGCGGCCCTGCTGAGCTCAAGATCCTGCACTTCTCAGCTGGTTGGAGTAATGTCTGCTTTACTGACAGAACCTTAGAGAGTCACCTCAGACAAATATCAAGACATAAAAATACCTGATAAAACAAAGCACAAGATGGTAAATTGAAGTGGGAGTGTATTTTGGCTCCTTAACAAGAGCAGATGCATGCTGTTCACCAGTTTCATTGGTGAGGAAAGGTTAACACCCTAACAAGTATATTTTTTCCCCACTGAATTTTCCATTTGTTTCTTAAAGGTGGAAAGAGCCATAGTGACTTTATAGTGGTTTTTATCCTAGAGCATAGAAGCAAGAGGTCACGTGCTGTCCTTCCTCAAAAGCATCGCAGTGCTTCTGTCTAGAAAGGCAAGTGGCCCCCACGGGCTGAGGAGACCTAGATGGGCAGTAGCTCAGACCCCCGAGGCTCCTCATTTGCCTGGTCAGCAATACAATGCCAGAAAGTAGAGTTACTCTTCCCAGTTCTCACTGAAAGATGGGGTAAAGCTTCGCTCTTCCTGCAGTGAGTGCAGCTCTGCTGACAGCAGAGCTCAACGTCTTCTTGAGGAGCTGCTGTTTTTTCTCTTGTGTCCAAAGCCCTCTGTTTATTTTGAAACAGTGACAAAGTCTCTGCTGCTCTCCAGACAACGCCGATGCAGCGTCAGAACAAAACATCCCCCCCCTCCTTTGCCTCTGTCTGGCCACCCCTCCCTGCATCTGCCTGTCTGTGTGCAACGGGTGGGAGGAGAGCAATTTCCTTTTGCAAAATTATCCCTCTAAAACCTTACCTCAGTTGTTTCTGGACAAGCCCAGAATTGCATACCTCTCCCAGCCACATGCCTCTGCTGTTTTCCAAACTGTGGCTTCCTTCTCTGGTCTGTGAGTGTAACCCCAGAGCACAATGCTCTGCCCGCACTGTCCCCACTGCTCAACATCAACCAGCTTTTTGGGCTGGCTGAGCTTCTCCAGTCATTCCCCAGTGCACAGAAGGAGCTGTTCTGAAGGGGAAGGTCAATGAAATTATATGCTATGTGAATGTTTTCTCCTTATGTTCCTAAAATCACTCCACATTAAAAAAAAAAAAAAAAAAAAAAAAAGAAACCTTTCATAAGAGCAACTTCAGTCCATGACATGTTTCCAGTGATGAATTTGTGGGTGTTTTACCAAGACAGAGATCAGTGCCTGAGCAAAGGAAGGCTGGCAGAGTGCTAAGCCCTGTAAGAAGCTGCAAATGAGCAAACAAGACTACTGGTACATTTTACAAATGTCATGGAGCTGAAAAACAAGAGTATTTAAATGACTTAGCAAAAGGTTATGTAATGGAGATTTCTATCTGAGCAAAGCAAACATGAAAAATCCTCTTTAAGAGTCAGGGTGTATCATTTGCAGTCTCTTTTGGATATTAAATCACAGGACACACATTCTTCTATTTTTCTTTTCATATTTTATACAGTTATTTAAATTATAAAAGCAAACCAAAGCTAAAGCTTGAGCAAAAAAATTACAACAGTTGTACGCATGTACCGGCCAGTGTGATAGAGCCAATGGAGCCTTTCCAGAGCAAAACACGTGAGCTGGGCCAGAGCACAGGGTCCCTGGATTGGGCCACATTGGGCAACAACACATTCCAAAGGCACAGAACTGCTCATGTGGAACTTAAATACATCACGTACATACCTCTCCCTACATCACCCTCACTGGAAGGGGACAGCACAACTGTTACCCAAACTCTAGGCAGCAAAGAGCAAAACATTTCACACATGTCTTCAGGAAGTTATTTTTCAGAGCAAATATTTTTTTTATATATTTCATCCTAGCAAAAGAATGACTTCGAAGTCTTTTTAGGGGTGGGTTGGCTTTCACCCAGACTGCCAGGGTTCTGACCACTGTCGGGTGCAGACAACAGAAGGTGCTAGACTGGCATGCAGAGTTCCTTTCCTGTATTCTCCAGGGCTGGCCTGTGTTTGTCCACAGCTCTGCCCTCCTGGGAACAACACCGCCACTGAGGTCAGGCTCTTTTTGGGAAGCCTCTCCGCACAGGGATCCTTGTCCTCAAGGGTGGAGTCTGCCACAGAAGGGCATGTTGGCTCCACGCCTGCAGGCTCACGGCCGTTGTTTGCAAAAATCTTCACAGCCTCCCGTTTGCACAGAAATCACTGTAAGACGCACCCGTGCACCCCTCAGCAGATGGTCCTTCCCCTCTCCATCATCCTCTCTCCGAACAGTCTCACAAGGTCCCCACATTGCCTTTCTCCCAGGTGCACGCAGATCACCGAGGGACAGCAGGACACTGCTCTGCCGAGGGTGTGCAGTCCTGGAGAAAGCCAGGGTAGCCAGGGCAGCACTCAGATGCCTTCAGTGGCACGGCACAGCCCATCCTCCCTTCAGCAATGGCAACAGGAGAAATTCAACACCAGAAGAAACGCTAAACCCCAGCCAAAACCAAAAGCCAACAGAGCAGGCAGCCAGCAGGGTCCCGCAAGTATGTGATACGTGGCAGTGAACTGCGTTGTGTTAAACAGCGAGCACCTCGCAACAGAGGAACAGCCTCCAAAATGTTAATTTTCCTGCAGTTGATTAACTGTCCAGCAACCAGACTCGCATTACCTCCGAGACTGAGCACGCGTGGGAGGGAAACTGGCAGCCGCTGTGGGGAGCGAGTGCCAATGCGCGATCGTGAAGTGCTCTCACACCACGCTTGGGATTGTTGCATTCCTTGGGGAGATGCCAAATACCCCCCCTGCCCCCTCCCCAACTTTTTCGCTTCTCTTTCGGTGGATGGGAATTATTAGGACGATGGGAAGTCGGTGCCTGTTTGTTTTCCAATCGGTCGCTCCTGCCCCGGTTCTTTCAGGCAGGCTGACGGACACAGAAGCACCACCTACCGCCTGAACGCTTTCGTGCGAGGCTCTCCGGAGCCTCCTGCCTGCCTGCAAACACCTCTCTGTAATAGAAGCGCTGCCTCTTCAAAGCTGCCTTGGCACACATTTTGACACAGAAAAGCCCTTCTCACACAACAGCTTTGTTATTTTGTTGCTGCTCGTTTGGTTCTGTGAACAGGAAAGCGATCGAGCTGTCCCTGTCTCCCAGGGCATGTGGCTGCAACACACAAATGTCAGCCCGAGCAACAGGAACAATCTTGTTCCCGTAAGTCAAACAACGTTTAGAGAGGTCTGTGTTGTGGGAGGATTTCCTAACGTAATACAAGTCATCAGACTGAAAACACATGCCTACTCTGGTGACATTAATAAAGCAACAAGGCTGTGTAGGAAAACAGATACAGGAAAACAAGAACTTTCTCCCGATGACTTCATCCCACAGGGGTCAACAGCAAATCAAGGGCAGCCTTGGTTGGGAAGGGGAAGCTCTGGAGATTTTGTGCAGAACTTTTTAAAAGAAATCTAGCCAGTTCAATAACAATAAAAACAGTTTTCTTCTTAAAACAAACAAACAAAAAAACCCACTCGTCATTTTCCCAGCACTGTACCACGAGAGCATCAGTCAGTCATGCAGAGAGTGTTGCAACCTGTATCATCAAGGAATGCACTTGGCCTGAGCCACTGAAGAATTTGTTTCACCTCTTTTTTACTGTGTGGGTAACACAGGAGTACTGTGGAATAGGGGATAACACTGCCCTCCCCCAACACACCACATTCACCCATGTATTTTACTCAGACAATATTAAGGTAGATCAATAAATAAAGTTAACATTTTTAAACATAAAAAGAAAATAAACTTCCACCCCAAAAAAAAACAGACCATAGATCCCCAAGACCCCAAGAAGTCAGGAGTTTGAAGAAGCTTGGTTAGGGCTGTGGCAGGAATGGAAATTTGTCCCCACTTGCAAAATGGGCAGAAAGGGATGGACACCCCAGGAAGGGTCACGGGGCAGCCCCAGGGAGGCACCCAGGCTGTGTTCTCCTCACGTGCACTCAGAAAAGAAGACATTTAGACAATTAAATGGTGGATCTTTTTTCCCCTGTTCTCAACATAACTATCAAAATGAAAGCTGATCCTGTTGTGTGGAAGCCTCTGAGTAATCTGCTGGAGGAAATGGCTCTTGGCAGCACAGTCCTGGACCAGGCAGACCTTGACCCACCCCAGTGCAGCCATTCCCAGGTATTTCACTGCCTGCTTTGACCAAGCAGGGCTTTGCAAAGTCACTTCTTTCAGTACATACGACTCAAGTGTTCGTGCAGCACACTGCAGTTATGAAAGTTTCATCTCTCTCCTTTCTATTGCTTGTAGAGCCACATATATGTTTCTCGTTTATTGCCAGGAAGATCCTCCTCTCAGAAACTTTTACACCTCTCAAGATGAATTATCAGCTAATCTTTTAAATTTAAAACGGGTCAAAAAGTAGCAAATTGTAGAAACCTACATCAAAATTCCATGTTCACACATGCATGCAAAAAATAACTTTCTGTGGTACAAAAAACAAAACTTCCATATGATTATATTAATTCCCACCATCAGCTTTTATCAAAACACCTAATCTACCTTAAGCTTTTGTGCAAACAACAGACGATGCACGAAATCTCCCATCCCCAGCACTACACTTCATTCAGTATTCACCACTGAGAAGAACTGGGATAAATACACTCAGAACACCACCAGCAACTCCCTATGTCTTCTCAAAAAAGGGCTTTCCAAAAGTTAAAGTTATTTAGAACACAACATTCACAGAAATAAAACATTCATCATTAGCTCGCTAATCTCACCTCAAGTCTTTTACATGCCTTCCTGAAGTTCCAGAAATCATGTGCTCAAATACAAAAAAATGAAGCAGAAGTTACTGAAGTTCCACGAACTGTGTAAAATACAGAGTTATTTAGTATTGAAGTGTCTAAACTGTGAAAATGTTTAACTTTTCTTCTGTTAAAAAGTAAGAGAGTAATAGTCAACAACACTGACCTACTTCAGCTACATAATTCAGAGGATGAAAGGAAGTTTAATAAGCACTCAGCCTTTACTAGTTACAAGGCCTGTAAGCATGTGATGTTTTTATGTAGTCTTGTAAAAGTACATTTTAAATTCTTTAGTGTGTGTAGCTGTATTGACCTAATGAAGTTTATCATTTCAGCCAGAACGATGCTGTTTTGAGAGGCTGTTACCCGGATAGTTTCCAGACTCTTATGAAATACAGCTGCTTCACGACTCCTGACGAGTCCAGACAGAGCCCCCGACCACCTCAAAGCTTGGGGGCAAATTTAAAAATATAATTCACAGGTCACTGTCCTCAGATAAAGCTTCAGTGAGATCTAAGGTGTTGTGCTAACCCACCGAGGCCAATTTCAACATAGCTTAGCTTTACACACAAAGGAAGAAAAAAATCTTTTGCTTTAATGGTTAATCAGTGACACACTCAGGGAGGTTTCTTTTATTGCTTCCGACCTAAATGTGAGCTGCAACTCTCCTGCTGCTCCTCTTTGCCACCAGGAACTCTTTACCCTGCCATATACCAGTCTAACAGCAGAGTGGGTGGGCACTTCTCATGGCACAACACCGGAGTTTCTATGAAGTTCCTACATTTTAAAGCCCCTAAAACAAACAGCCTCATCAACACAAGCCTAAAAAGTGAAGATTTGCACATACTAATGTGACCACTAGAACTGCAGTTCCAAGTATCAGTTCTACAATGATCACCTATAAAAGAGATGGTTAAGTTTTATCATTTTGGATGGGTTGAATGAAAATAGGTTATAAGAAAACATAATGGGGTAGATAATGCATGATGTAAGATAAGAACTAACCTAGGAGCTTTCATAAAATTCATTTTCTATCAGCTTTGGAAAAAATCAAAGTTGTAACAGAAAAAAAGTGGCTTCATTTTCTAGCACACTCAGACATTATATTAAACACTCCTGATAGCAAGTGCAGGTGGCAAGCAATTATCTGAATGATGTGCTCAGATACTTCAGTTTGCTTTGTCCCAGAAACAACAGAAAGGTTTTGAAGTTTCCAAATGTTTTGCAGCATTTTACAAAATGCAGAAATACCCACCTCTGTGTGTATGTGTGTGTGCATGTGTGCTCAGGTTGGTGGAAAGCCACAGTTCTGATATTTTGACTTGGAAAAAGCCACAAATCTGACATTTTGACTTGGAAAAAGCCATCAAATGTCTAAAGCAGAGAAAAACCTCAAAACATCATTAGGAGTTTTGCTACATGTTTGCGGTGCCTTTCTTGGCATTTGTCCCTCTCCCCCCAGCCCTGCCAACCCCGGCTCACCCGGCACAGCCCGGCTTTCGAAGCACTGGACGCCGGAAAAGCAGCGCCCTCCCGACTTGCCAATCTCTCCATCTGCTGTCGCAGCAGGGGTGTTGGGAAAGCTCTGCTTGTATGTCACACTGCATGTTGCTGGAAATTTCTGCCATCTGCTATTGCCTTTCCCTCCCATGCCTCACAAAAATATCAGTGACTCTAAATAGAAAGCAATTCCTTGATCAGATGTTTTAAAGGGTTGTCAATTTGAATCATGACTCTTTTTTTGATTGCCCTTGTATTCACACAAACATAACAAATCAGCACAGATGGAGGGATAAAGATGCAAGGTTAGATTTATACAGCCAGTAAATAACTAAATATGTTGAACAGCCTACCCCAAACCTACTTCTAACAAAAACATTTTTTTGAACTATGATTTGGATGATTTTTGACCTCTGTGAATAACACATGATTCTCTCCCAAAGCCAAGCCCTAAATTCATCACACAACTTATCATGCTGGAATGCAATTTAAAACCACACAATATCATACACAAAAGCACAGTCTCTGCCCAGGCAGCACCCAGAGCTGGAGACTGAGCAGGCAGCAGTGCAGAAGACCCTCGTCAGGGTGCTCTTTAACTTAATGTGCATTTACACCCACACCTGACAAACCAAGCCCTGGGTGAGGCCAGATACGCAACTCAAAATATGCCAGGCTACAGAAAGCATTTTAAACAAGGAAAATCAAGCACTTGGAGACTAAAATATGCTCTACGGTCCTTCTGTGGTCAAAATACAGGGAAATGCTCAACTCTGAGGCCAAACACTAAAGGCTCTTGGGATGACCCAGCACACAGACAACATATCACTGCCAGGGACAGCAGCCCCAAACCCCGATATGAAGCATCTTATCAGGTATACAACAGACAGCAGAGATGGGTCACGCTGCCTGGTGACACACAGCTTTACAATCAGCTTGTTTCTGCTACTCAGTTTCAAGAGAGGACTTACCCTTGTGGGCGCTCCCGCTGCCCGGCTCCTGCTGCCCGGCCTCATCCCTCTGCTCCCCAGGGCCAGTGCTCTCCCTGTGGGGGGAGTCAGGCAGGAGCTCATGGCGATGGAAGCAGCTGCTCCACACCCTGCTCACAACCTCAAACCACGGGGCTGAGAAACCCCACCCTGCCCGGGGAAGGAAATGCCTTGGGGGAAGCTCGTCACCACCAATGGTCCCCACCTGGGCAGCTCTCCAGCAGCCCCGCCACGTGCACCAAGGCCGTGACTCCCACATGGCAGCTGGGAGACACCCTCACCTGTGTGTGCCAAACCTGCCCCAGCTCCCCGGCCTGTGGGCGCCGGGCTGAGGGACAGGGATGGCCCCAGGTGCCGTCTCTCCTTGGCTGGAGGCAACACCGCGATCAGGGGCAGTGTCTCCTGTGCCTGAGCTGTCCAGGGCCGCTCCCAAACGCCCCTCAGATGGCCCAAAGCAGGATTTGGGGCGGCGCCGGGTCCCTGGGGCGGCAGCAGCGCTGAGGGGTCTCTGTGAGGGGAGCCCGGAGCTGCCTCACGACGGGCACGGCCGGTTCCAGATGGTTCCGGCCGGTTCCAGGTGGTTCTGGCCCGTTCTGGCCACCCCCGCTGAGCCCCTCGGGTGGGGCCTTGGTGGGAAAACCCTGCCTGGACACCAGGAGTGAAGAGAAAGCAGGGCGGGCTGAGGGGGCAGAAGGAGGTGGCAACAGGGTCAATTTGCCTTTGTTTCTCATCACCTAAACCTATTTTAATTGCCAATTAATTAAATTAATTTTCTCCAGGCGGAGTGCGTTTCTCCTGTGCCAGTGCTCCATAAGGGATGTCCCCCTGCCCTGCTGAGGTGGGGCACTGACATCTGGCCACAGCTGGCCCACGGCAGCTTGGCCACTTCGTACCCATCACAGCCATAAACCCCGTGCACAGCAGTGTCCTGGGAGACACCCAGCCCCGGAATGGGACATGGACACGTAATCTGGGAGCCCTGAAACGGGGGAGCATGGAGAGGGAAAGTAAACCAGCCCATGGGAGAGTTAGAGGGATCCCCAAACCTACAGTAAAAGATGTGTGGAGCCTCATCCAGCCAATCCGCAGGGACAGAAATCAAAGCCTGACTTGATCTCAACCTAACTGAGGCACTTAGTAAGACACTTGGTGAGATACTTGGGGAGATCTGAGGTATGATGCCATCTAATTTATATGACAAATATTGAGAAATGGCTTGAGACTGATTCTGACTTTATCTATATTTAAAGTAAGGTTAGACTTTTTGCCTAGAAGGGAAACTGCCCATTCAACCCCCTGCTGAAAATTGGCAAATCACTGAATATACAGTAGAGATTTTTGTTGGTATCATTATTGAAAACTTTCCAACATTTTCTTAATATTGATATGAACCCACATTTATAAAGAAGAGGCTCAGTACTTAATAGATATTGAAAACACTGATGGAAGATTACACTGCACAGTTGGTTTTCTCACCTAATCATTACCACCCCAGCTAACAAGCAATAGCAAAGCAAAGGTTTGCAATACTTTCTGTTCTTTAAAGACCTGTTGCAGCAACCCTTACTGAAGTGAAATATGGAGACTTTCCTGCACAGTTTTCCTAATGGTTGCTCATGTTAATCTTTGACAATCCAGCTCCTCCTCACCTTTGACTGTCCAACTTTGTTTGTAACATGGTAATATTACACCTCCAAATAAGAAAAAATCATGCTGCTTAATTTCTCACATTAGGATGTTACATAATCAAAGTTGTGAATGCTGCAAAAGGAAAAGAAACCATTAGGAAAGCATTTGCCACTTTTGGGTTCAGTTATGGGTCCCCAAGGAGTAAAATTCACTTTTATGCAGAGTTGGGTAGCTGCCAGGAAATAAACCCTAACATTTGTTTTGACAGATTTGGAACAGTCCACTTCATTTACCAGGAACTGAAAGAAGTCTACTTGCACAAAAGCAGCATAGCAAGAGACAGCTTTTACGGGAAAAGGAAGACTTGAAAATTTATACTATTTTGGAGTTCTGTCTTTTCATGCTTGAGCATGAAACACGAGTGTAATTAGTTCCCTTGGGGACACAAATTGAGAGCCTGTTTGCCACGGAGCACAGGCTTCTCATTTCCGAGTAGGTGAACAGGTAGCAACTAAACATTTCATACAACATATTACCAGGTCTAGAAGCCTGGAGAACTTGTTTTCAAAAAATGTAGGTAAGATCACAGCATGCATAGAGGAAGGAAGTATTGCCCTACTGGGGAGTTCTTTTCCGTGCTTAAACACAGAACAATTTCACTAGATTCAAGCAAAAGGAAAAGTTGACCCGGTGAAGAGTCAGAGGACAAGCAAGAAACCTTTCCAAATCTTTTTGATATTTCTGCACACCTCCCATGTTGAATAGCACGTGAAAACACACTAGAATGTTTATCAGAAAGTGATTTGCCGTCAGGAACCATAAAAACTTGATTTATCTTCTGCCAAATTTTGTGAGCTTGGAAAATCTCATTTAGATAAAAAAATGCTTTAAGATGAAACACTGACATGTTTGGTTTTGGGAAGGGAGAAGGAAGGGACAGAGTCTCTGTGATTCTTTGTCATAACATTTTGGGGGTTTATGTATACACACAAATTCTGAAAGGTCTATAAAATTTCACTTAAACCCAAAACAGACCAAGGCTACAAAATATGCCATTTCTAATATAGCTTTGAACAGACAATGCATCTTCATGTAGTATTTGATTTAATGCCCATTTTATCACAGATGGTATAATCACAAAAACCTGAACACTTGAAAGCAATTCGACAAACAGAACCAGATGTAAAACATCTTGAAGCTTACAAATTCATCACAGAGATTAAGGAGGACTCGAAAATACTGGGTTTCAAAAGTTTCCAGCAGACCAACACATCTGTTCAGTCCAGAAATGCTCTCATACTTCCTGATGTGTTTACACAGTGAGAAGATGCACTAGAAACTAGATGAGAAGCAATTCTGTCCCTGATGTTTCATTACCTTGTTTCTGCAGCAGCTCCAGGACACAGAATAACCCCACATTAATATGAAACCAAAGATGCGTTGGCCTGAACAGAAATATTACAGGCAGGTGGGAAGCAAGAAAGAAATGTGCTGTTGTCCTCCAATAACTAATGGTGAAGAATCCCTCTGTCTATGAATAATTATGCATTTATTACTGCTTATGGGAAGTGTCCTGTAGAATCACTTTGCATAATCATTTTTAAACTGTAATAAGAACACTGTGCAAAAGGATGCTCCTTTCTATGAATGTTTTAAAAAAGGAACCAAAGAAGCAAACAAACATTTCCTTTACTTGATCTTCATGAACAACGACCCACCTAAAGAAATTATACCCTCATCTACACTGGCCTTGTAATCACAGTGTACTGTTTACATTGTGCTCACAAATTTAATTCCTCACGCTCTCCGAGGATGACCATTAGCATCTGTGCCCTCACTGCCATAGTTTTTAAGTCCAGCACAAAAAGTAAAGAACACACTAGTCTGCCTGAAAATTTAAAATGCTTCAGACTTCCCAAAAGTACTTGTTTGAAACTTGACTGCTCGTCAGAAGTGAGCAGAAACTTGAGCCAAGCATGGGAAGAGCCAAGATCTAGGAGAGGTGAGCAGACACCACCAGCAGCCAGGAAAGGCAGCAGTGCCAGAAGTGTTATTTCCAGTCTTCAGTCATGACTTTTAAATCCCTTCAAAAAAATCCTTCAAAGCTCTCATCCACTCTAGTGGTTCTGGATACTGTCCATATTAATCACTCCTAGGAAAAGAAGAAAATACTGTGCTTGTGCAAGCAAAAAGCTCATGGAACTGCATGTAAAAATTCAAAAATTAGCCCCTTCTAGCATTTGGAGTCCAAAAGGATAATGGAAAGAAAGCACTGAGTCAACAGTGGAGCATCTGCAACCACTTTCAGTGAAGATGGAAGATAAGCAGTGCTGGAGGCAAGCTCAAGAGGAGCTTTCCTATGTGACAGATGCCTTCAACATTCCAGCTTGCTGGCTATTGTCACCATTTGGTGCAAGGAGAAACACTGCTGGCACCAAGATAGTTTTAATATAGCTGCACAAAAATATCCCTTGCCCCCCAGGGATTAGTTAGCTAGTTGTCTCCTATCCAGTTTCCAAGCAAGGTTCAAATCTGTCAGCAATTTAGTCTCACCAAGTTAGCTTTGTTTGTACTGATTTCTAGGTGCTGGGCTACATAGAGACATCCTGTAGCATCAGCAGAATCAGCATTTTTAAGTACTGAACTGTCACTGCTAAGCATCCAGTGCCTATTCAAGCTATTTCACAGTAAGGATCTTTTTGGTGCCATGCAGTAGCAACTTCTCACTGAGGTGAGCTTTGGCATGAAAACAGAGGTTTACTCTTGGGAAACCAAATCACTGCTCTGCTGCATGGTGGGAAAACTCCTGCTAAAGGAAAAGGTTGTATTTTGTTATATCTGAACTTTGGATCCATTTTAAAGCAAAAAAGAAAATTATCCTTGGGTTCCATCTTCCTTTTGGCTTAGTTCGCTCATGTCTTATACATAGCAAGATCCACTGTCTCCTGAAGGTTTCTTATGTTCTCTTTCTCAAAAGATCCTCACATCTTCACTTCTATATTGTATAAACACGGCATGAGATTGCATTTTCCATGGCTGGTTTTAATTTTGGGAACCATCAGCTAATGCCATGTGCATTTCAGGCCTCTTCAACTCTTCTGTCCTTCACGGGTGACAAACTGTGATTTTTATCATAGCAAAAAAGTGTAGCAAGATCCATATCAACTTGTGGCCCTAGGCTTATTAAATTAGTAACAATATTATTTCTTACAACATTCATCGCAGATTGTTAGAAGTGACAAATTTTTACTTCATTATATAATTGTTTGGTTTTTTTTCCCTCATATTATGCTTTGCTTTTTCCATCTGTTAGTTTCCGTGAAGTTGCAACACACTTTTGGCACAAACTTGGTAATTTCCATCACAATGTATTCATCTTTCTTCATATTTTCATCAACATCTGGAATCGTTCTGCATTTCTCACTAGAGAAAATATTCCCCAAATCTTACTCCTTAGAAGAATGGGGAAACTTGACACTAAATGATGCTTTGACTAACGCAAAAGCACTTCTACATCTTCATAAACAAGTATCTTCATTTCCCAACACGATTTATATTTATACTGATTCAATTCAGTGTCAAAAGGATTTCACAGCATACTTCTTGTTGTTATAGCTTCAGGTATTCTAAAGGGTACTGGGAATAACAAAAGAATGTACTGCAAATATACTTACAGGTAATTCCAAGAATTTCAGAAAGTATTCTCTGGACTATTTAAAACCAAAACAAAACAAACCCAAACCAACCCCAAACTTGAAAGTTTGTGACTTTTTTTTTCTTTCACAGCTGAAAATTTGCTTTTTGGCTTTTCTCATCTTCATTTTGTTATTAAACCTTACTACAATAAGTAGTTTGCTAACATTTGCTAACATTGCTGCACTTTCTTCAGAGGAAAAAAAATCACCTCAGCTAACCATTAGCTTCTCCTAATAGCCATGTCAATATTCAAAATTGGTAAATAGGTCTGTTCTACTACTTTATTTTTGAAGTTTGCTTTGTTGATTCATGAAATCATGTAAAATGTTAAAATTCTAAACACTATAAATATTACATCTGCAGCACAGGAAGCAAAGATAAAACTCAAGTTTTCCTTAATACAATACATCATCCTCAAAAAGCCTCTTGTAATATCTGGATTCTTGTAATTTCTGCTCCAGATAGTATCTTAAGCCAAAAGAAAAATAAAGGAATTTTATACCAAGACCACAAGCTTATTGTGTGCTCTTCAGGTTACAAGATATTCCTCACTCACAACTACCCCTAATTCAAAATAAGACCTCTTATCTTCAACCATTCTAAAACACCTTCCCTTGGCTTCTCGCATGTCCTTACAGCTCTCC
This sequence comes from Empidonax traillii, assembly GCF_003031625.1. Taxonomy (NCBI): domain Eukaryota; kingdom Metazoa; phylum Chordata; class Aves; order Passeriformes; family Tyrannidae; genus Empidonax; species Empidonax traillii. The sequence continues at coordinate 701,289 of NW_020955781.1, forward strand.
ACTTTCAGAGAAGCTGTTAAAAATATGGCAGACACCAATCCTGCATATTGGAAATTTTTCTACAAGTTTTCTCGTTTTTGCATCTTCTCAAATCCCAGAGAAACTTCGCAGTGACTCCAAATAAAAGCCAAACCTTCCTTTTGCTCAAATGTCTGTGACAGCAAAGGAAGCCCGTTCTTCAAGGGTAAAAGGTAACATCAGCAGGGTCCAGACTTGTCTGGAATCAAATTCTTCTTAGCTTACTTCACAGTACAAGCACAAACTTCTGCATATCCCTGCCTATCACACTTTTCCTGACCAGCTTACAACATCACTCATAAACCTTTTGTAACTGTGTTTTCTAGGGTTTTGGAAAAGTAAGTCTCCTCCAGTACGTGTTTCATTGGACTGGGGTTAAACAGTAAAAAGAGATGCCTCAGTTTTAATCTTCACATAGTTTGGAGACTCCATCTGTTTTCTCTTGAGTTGCTTTCTTAGTAGGTATCTCTTTCTTCAGGCTGGAAAGCACTCGTTTTGTTCCAGTGACTGGTAGCAGAGAGAGGTGATGAGCAGTCGGATGGTGAAGCCTCTTGGTTCAGGGAGCAGTTCTGCTGATGCTGTGCCACGTCAGCTGCTGGGAACACTGCTTGCACCACGAGGAGAGTGGCCAACTAGCTCTGACACTATCACCTCTTCTTCTTTCCCACACCAGCTTTACACTCTGCTGACTGAAGCTATACAGTGGTCCATGGGGAGCAGCATGCCCAAATAAATGGTCCTCAAAGGAAACTACCTTGTTCCAGACCTCTGTATTTCACTGTCAGTCAGCCATCAGAAATGCTGGGCCATTTGCAAGCCCCCCTTGCCTGGGCATTTCCTCTTAGCTTATGTCAGTGCCTGCTAAATCTGTACTCGGCCCCACACACTTCAGTTGGCCTCTACAGAATAGAGTTCGTTGTTCTGTTTCCTTCCCAGACTTGTTCCCACACCTGCCATTCATTCTCAGTAGCTATTCAGAATAACTCACAGATTTTTGAAAGCTCAGCGAGCTGAGAGCGCTGTCACTGAAGTGGAGAGGTGTGTGTTTAAAACAGTTAACAAAGAAACCAGGTGAGGCCAGGCCTGGGTGCACCCAGCGAGGTGAGCAATGTGAAACCTGCACCGCTGCCTGTGGAGCAAAGAGACAGGAGTGATTATGCACATTGTGTACACGTGAACTCAGTGGGAAAGCTGTGCCTCTCCCTGGAGGCTGACTGCTCATCTCCCAGCATCCCAGAGAAAAAATTCCTTATTTTTTTTCTTCCCCCCTCTTTTATACTGGAAGTGACACTACAATGACCACCATGAAAGAACACAAGGAACTGTCCTGCTAACCTGACCAAAACACAGTCATTCAAATTGGAAGACCTAAGAAAGGGTCAAACTTATGTAAGCCAAACCAATAAAGCCTGATTTGAATTGAACCTGAGGTAATTTAACTCCTCTGCATTAATTATTAAGGAGAAGTATTTCAAATAAAGCACTCATTTAAAAGCCAGGCAGTGTATGTGATAAAAAGAACAGTAAAACACACGAAGCACTAGCATGTGAAAGAAACATGTTGCAATTATGTCAAATACTGCTTTCTATATTTTATTAACAAGCAAGCATCCCTGGAACTGGGTCTATGTAAAAAATACTTCACAAACCAATCAGAATACAAGGGTGTTATATAAATTTATTTTATGCAACACTGATTAGTTTTGAAAATTCCCATTTTTAATGTCTTAATTTCAACTTTTATTTTAAAAAAAATCACTAAAAGGACACAACCCACAAAAATACAATCTGTATCTGCTCTATATTTACAGATAACTGGTCACTATTAAGGCACAGATTTAAAACTAACATTTTATGTAGCAAGTCAAATATTTGTGCATAATATAACACTAACAATACGGTACATTGTACTGTTATATTCCCTTTGTGGAATCAAAGTAAGTGAGAAATTTTTTTACTTCCAGTGTGTTCTTTTTCTTTGTGTGTGTGTGTGAAGCCCTACTGAAAAACAATGTTGTTCAAGGGAAATTCTTCACTTTGGTGTAGATGATATAAGCACTGCTCAGCAAAAGACCACATCAACTTAATACTGTAATAAAATGAGTTTCTGAGTATAGTACCGTCTGGATACGTAGCAAGTAATTACAAAGGGCTAGAGTGTAAAAAGTTTTCAGATGCTTTGAAGTTCAGGCAAAATAAGCAAGGAGGGGTTGCAGAAAACTCTGTACAAAGTGCTGCTGAATATTTATTTCATTAAAAATATTTTATAAAATAACATGGTTGAATACAATTTGATTTGCCAACGCTGCTCTTGGATGGAAATGACAGCTTATCTGTAAGCACATAAGTAGTCCCTGTGAATGGAACTACCTGCGTGCTCAGAAGTAAAGCACAAGTGTAAAATAGTTTTAGAATGAGAAGTCATGTCTTCCAAAGAGAGTTTCCGTGAAGTTGCTCTTGCCCATGTGACACACAAGTATCTCTGAGATATGTGGATACTGACTCTTGGCACTGAGCACAGTAACTGGTGTGAACAACTGCGTACCAGACACAGTCAGATCTGTAGTACCACTGCAAAACCAGGCAAAGATGCTACCTGACCTGGAGGGGAAGTCACCCAGTTATACACCATTAAGTAGATATGGCTGAAATGATTACTGAGCAGCAATTTTTAGTTAACCACAAGAAGACTTATATATTATTGCTTGATCATCTATGCCCTCAAGTAACAAGTCTCTTTAAATTCCCTTTGTGTGTGCAAATTTCTCTATACATCATTTTGCATTCTCACCTTAGAAGAAAGAATTATCCATGGAAAGTGTCAGAACTCTTTCTCACCCATTTTTGCGTAAAACCCAACTACTGTAAATGTTATTCTAATGCCTTCTGTTAAGAGCACTTGACAGTGGTTTATGTCCATCTCAAAAGGCTTGTACACTGAACATAAATAGTACATTACAGTAGAGGTAATTCACAATACTTCTCATGGGAATGCTTTTCAATTAATGCTTGGAAACTACGTATTGCATTGCAAAAAGAGGCACTTCACGAATTCCTTCATTATATCTGAACCCTTCATAAGCCCATAACACAACATCTGTCAGGACAGAGGAATAACATTGCCAAATCATTCGGACTTTCACAGTATAAGAATGCAAAAGTTAGCTCTAGCCACTTATAACATGGACTCTTTCCACTGAACATAACTTGTTTCAGAAATAGTTCATCTCCGGAGTTTGAAACACTTCTGCAGCTGACAACTACAAATCTGGATTGAACAAAACAGATGTTATTACACCTATTTTATGTAGGTCACTTAATCGCTGCATGCATAGTCATGTAAGTCATGTGTCATTTATTAAATGGCAACAGTGCTGTCTTGTCAAATTAGATTAGTTGTCTGTTTAATCAAACTGACAGCCCAGAGCTCTAGTTTGATGAATGCCTTTCATTCTCTACCATAAATCTGCAGTAGATCAGTTTAATCTGTTACGTATTGTAGGTGTATAGAATCTAAAAATAAAAGTCTGATATAAATAAGTGTCCTTTAGTGGCAGGGTACTAAAAATAGCCCTTTGCTTTGAGACAACCATTAAAAACAGTTTTAGCATAAGAGGCAGCAGTTAAATATGTTGACTGCAAAGGGTTAATATTGCAAGGTCCATTTTGGTCTTTCATTGCATCTGTTACAGTGAGTATTATTGCAGGCAGCATTACACTGCTTCATAAGAGCATAATAGGACTGGTCCACTACCAAGTGACTTGATTTTGGAACAATCTCTTCAGATAACTACCCGGGAGACAGAGAGAGGAAAAAAAAAAAAAAAATCTGCATAAGAACCGGTTTCTAGTACCATTATAGTGAGATGTGACTTAATGCAGGAACACCTGAAAAAATTTGATTAGTGCCAATATAAAAATTGATATGGAAATGAAAGAGAGAAAAAAATTTCCACAGGACAAGAAATCAGAACATGTAAAGTGCAGAAAGACCTCAATAATTATTTTAAGCAGTACCAGAAAAATCCATCTTGATAAAACCAAATCTATCCTCTCTGGCATCCCAGCTCTTCATTCTTCCTTCATTCAACAAAGTAAAAAATTCAGTGCATACATTATAGTTATAGGTAATAAAATACTAAACAAAGAACCCTATAATATTATTATTGCAAGTTCTGTCCAATCTACATGAGTAAAACGTAACCCACATTTGGTGTTTCAAAAGAGAACAGACAAAATGTGTTTTCTCTGTTGTTTTTTTTTTTTTTTTTTTGGCACAGTATTGTGCAGACAAAATGCTTTGGTCCTTGACGCCCAAACTCCCAAAGTGCAGAGGGTGGTGTGCAGTGAAGGCTGTCCACAGGATTGCCATGTCCATCATCCTTCCAGCTGACCTTTCGAGCCACAACTTCCTGCTACCAGCGGCCGCTGACACTGGCAATGTCCGAGTGATACTGGCGCGGGAGTCTCCCACTGGCTCCACCTTCCAGGAATGAGGCGCGGATGTTTGATGGGTCAAAGAGCTTCCGTCGGTTTTTATTCAGTTCTGCAAAGGTCAAACACACACACACAGAGAAATCTCTCATCAGAAATTAATTTTAATATTTTGATCCAAACCAGAACGCAAAGGTTCTGTTTAAACAAGCAAAAATATTTTAGACAGAACAATATGAACTGAAGATATCTCTGATAATCAGTGTCAGGTTATGGCTCAGAGGCTGCCTAGGACACAGGCATCTATTTGGTGCAATTCTTATTTGGCATTGGTACACTGGGAAGCAGATAAATTTTTGCAGTATTGGTTCAGAACCAACTGACACAGCTGAAACACTTCTAAAAGTTTGTCAGAATACTCAAAGACTGCAATCTTCCCAGAGATACAAGCTACAGCACAGCCATGCAGTGTAAACTGAGATGACAGAAAAGCTCACTACCATCTTGAGCATTCTCAATGCACAATTCTTTATGTGAATCACAAAACTTGAAGCAATATCTGAATAAGGACTTCCAGAAAAAACAGATGATCACCTCTCATTCCACCATGCACACTAACCTTGTATTAGCAAAAGCTCATCCAAAATATTTTTTCCACCACTTTTCTATTTTTGTAACTAAATTTCATGATAGATAGAAATCACTGAAATATTGCATAGATATTCACAACTGCTACTAAGTACAATGCATTTTTGCCCTTTTTACTGCACTATTTAAAATTAATAAAACATTCACTAATGGCATCAGCAGAAGAGATTGGGAGGAAAATAATCTAGTGTTACAATGAAGCATCTCAAAGAAACTCTTCCTCTGATACAGATTCATTGCCTGGACAAGGAGCATAACACTCCTACGTAATAAGAAACCTCATCCTATTTATCACAATTAGCAAAATCTAGTTAGGCTTTATATATACAGCACATTTTAAGAAATGTGTAGTAAAGTGGAGGACAGAGAACTAAAAGCTGTGACTGGTATGTAGTGCCATTCAGACCCTGTAGTGCCTGCAGTCCCAGAGCTTCTTGGACCCACCGTTTTGGAGCATCCAAAAAACGTCACGATCTGCAGTGAAACAAACTTTGACCAGGCTCCAGCTGTACAGGACTATTGCAACTGAGTTGCTGTTGGGTAATGGGAGAAAGCTCTATAAAGCCTGGTTTTAAGCACCTTTGGTGAGGGGCAAGCTAATATGACCTCTGTGGACTTACGTCTTAGTCCTCCCAGGTTCCTTTGCCAACTATAAACACACAACTCGAGTGAGAATACAAACAGACGATGCTTAAAAATCAAACAAATGACACTTTGTGTTATTTACCTGAGATTGCAAGCAGCATTTTTCTTCTGGCCCCAAAAGTTGTGATTCCTAACTCTTTCAGGTCTTGATCAGTAAGAGTAAGGAATGTCTGCAAATCAATCTAGAGCAAAAAAAAAAAAAAAAAGGAAAATTAGGCAAAACAAATTATTCCACAAAAGTATTCAGTGATAAATGTGGTTCAGAAAAGCTTCACTTTTTTTCCCCCTACTGCTTTGTACAGGTACTCTATTCCTACTCAGCCAACCTATTCCTTGCATGGAAACAGCAACTACAGCTTTTCAATGGCTGCTTGACACAGTTGCTCAATCTACTACATTTCTGACTGAGAAGGAGAAACCAAAAAGTAAGCAGTTATAGAAAAATCACAGAAGATCAACTAGTCTTATTTATGAGTCTTGAGACTGAGTATTTTCCAAAACCACTACAACACACTTGGGAACACTGTATATGCCAGGTATCTATGTCTGTAGATATAGTAGGTGCTTCAGACTCCAGCAGGTCAGCACAGGAGGATTGCTCAACTCCTGGTGACACATTTGAGTTCAAGCACCGAGCATTCCACAGTGTGTGCAACCATGGATGTTTGTGGTATTTCTTCTCCCGATACAATTCACAGAAACATAGTGGAAAATTGTTTAGTTTTCACCCTGGCCAAAATACTTGGCTCGTCTCACACCTAATCAGCAGCTCTTGAGGTAAGAAAACCCACAACTAAAACACAGCTGCCAAGCAAAAGCCACCCTTAGTATCAGAAACCAATACAGCCATCTCTCCTTTTTAGGAGAGTGGCTAAAATAACAGGAAAGGGTTAAGAGACTGGATAATATGGGTATTATGGAACATTCAGAGGCGTACAGAGGAGATAAACCTGAGGAGCTGTACACAGAATTGAGGCACAGCTGGATTTACTAATTCAGATTGAGGATTGACCCCACAGCACTTAAGCAGCACGATTAGGGAGAGAGACAACGAATGAAGGCACGAAACGCGCCAGATGCAGCTGTCCCCAGGCTGAGCCAGCAGCACTGCACTTCAGGGGGCTCAGAGTGCACGGACAGGAGTGACTTAGGGCACAGGAGATAGTACAAGTTTGCCTCCTGTCCACCCTTCTAACACTGTAGAACACACTTGAATGTATTCTTGGTGTGTGCAGACCTCAGTGCTGCTGAAGACACAAAGTGGACATACGAGTCAGAACACAAGAAGATGCCAAACCCAGCTGTGGTCCTTCCCTTGTACCACGTGAGATACTGAAAAAACCCACATGGACACCTGTTTTCCACCCCACTACACCCAATTCCAGCAGTGTGGCACAGACAACTTCCCATTTACAACTACAGTGCTTTTGGGACAAGCTCAGGAGCTCCATGCCTAAGCCTGTAATTCTTGCAGCTGGGCTCACTGTACTTTTGTGACCAACTTAAATCTGTCAGCAGAATAAACTATCTGCAAATAACCAAGTGGACTCTACCTATACAGCATTCTATGGATAAGGAATAGTTGGAATACAACATTAGCTGGTGTGCAGATGGAAATCTCACACAGTTGACTGACCATATCTCCCTGTTAGGAGTGGATCAAAGGAAGTCAACTGGCACACAGGGAAGAGGCCAGGGATGAATATATATGTGACCCCAGCATGGGCCGAGACAAGACGTCACTGACAAAGGCAGATTGGATTTCCATAACCTACACACGAAACAGACTGAAACCTATGACATTCTAGTCAGCATCCTAGTTTACCAAGTGGGAGCCAAGGTTTAAACTTCCTTGAATGACAAGAATCCAATCCTACTTTGATTCTTCGTTAAGTATAAATCCAAGGTGCAGGATAACACAGCACCCGTGTCCAGGCTCACTATCTGGAAACTGCAATGTGCATGGAACACTTTGAAGAACAGCCCATGAAAATCCTGCCACAGATGGAGAGTTCTAAGTGGCTTTGGTCAAGAGAGAAAATAAAAGCTGCTGGAACAAATCCTACTAACACAAAGGTGTTTCAGAGGAACACTAACCTCTTGCTGTTGGAATACGTCTGTGTATTTGCCCAAACCAAGTTTACTGAAGAGCTCAGGCAGGTCAGATCCCTTGAACAAACTGTTCAGGTTACAGCCATTGCTTCCTGTCAGCGAGGAAATGCAGTCCATGTAATTGCTGCTACTGAGATAGTGCTCAGCTGAAAGGGAAGAAGGGTATTTTTTAGACACTTCACAGAAGAGCACAATTTTCTACCGACATTATATTCAAATAGATCATTAAATCACAAAATACTTAAATCTTTGTTTTCCAGAAAAGAAAAGAAAGCCTCTCAGGGGGCTAAGAGAATGAACACAATGACACAATTTTTTTGTTCATTAAGTTCCAGTGTTTGTTCTCTCTCTATATATTTCTATTTGGGTAAACATTTTAAATGATAAAACATTTAAATGATAAAATCACATTATGGGATGAAATCACATGGATACAAGTCAGAAAGTCATGGAAAGAGCTGCAAGACCCCATGGCTTTTCCTCCTCTTAAGCCCTCTCCTCTTTTCTCCAGTGACTATTTTGGAAAACATGATTGCACACAAATGCAACCAGCACTTTTTGGTCTGGATGGGGAAAAAAAAAATCACACTGGAGGTATTCCTGATAAAAGGAATATGATGTGGCCATTATTTTACTACAATAGAGACAAAAAATAAATAGAATAGTTTATAAAATACTAAGGCTGGAAATACACTCCCTACACAACTTTAAATTACATTCCCCAAAGGTAATAGCTTTAAAAAGTTTCCACAATGAGTTTCTTAAAAAAACCCCCAGAAACCTGGTTTGGCAGTGCAATCCCTTTCCTCCATGTGTGCATACTGATAGTACACAATCACATAGTTCCTAATTATTTTTCCTCATGATGTACAAGAACAGAATAGCTCCCAGGGAGTGCATCAAGCACGAGTGTAAGTGGAGCCATTGGGGGTGCTCCCTCCCTCACTACTGACAAGGGAAGAACAACACTGAAAGCATAAGCAGCTTGCAGCAGGCAAAGGGTATTTTCCCAGGTAAGCAAAATTAGGATTTCCCCAGAGACTTCTGCTATGGCCTTTAATACAGAATGCCAAAAGAATGTGAAAAATTGCCATTTTTCACCACCAGTTGTGCTACGTTTCTTATTTTTTCTGGGCACAAACTAGTTGGAAGCATTTGGGACTGGATTTACAGAGCTTGGAGAATTTCTGTCAAACTCAGCTCCATTTTGGAAAAGAGTTTTAAAACACAGTAAACTGTTTAGTGTTGAAAATGTGAGTGTTAGGTTTGACAAGTGAAGCAATAACTAATTTGAGTTTTTAAGACTTTAAAAGGTGGTGCCTTGATTTCTTCACTACCAAAGTAACACTGAAAATATCCAAACAGAAATTCTCAATCGTTCCTCTTACTGCAGTCAGGAAGCATTATCTTAAAAATAAAGGAGAAATTCAACACAACTGTGCAATTGTGTCAATGAAGTCACACATTTCAGTCCTCCAGCACCTATACATTAAGGTAACTACACTTGTCCAGCCAACTCAGAGCTGTTTCTTTTATCCTTCCTCTACACATTTTATTCTCTGGGAAAGCCAGAGCTGCCACAGAACAGTTTCCTGCCCTTCCAGTGTATTTTCTGTATTTGAAGATATCCTTTCTTAGAAAGTCCATCTGGGGATGGGGCAGCCACAGCCTCTCTGGTCAACCTGTGCCAGGGCCTCACTGCTCTCACAGCAATGGATTTTTTCATAATATATAATCTAAATCTACTCTTTCAGTTTGAAGTCATTCCTCCTTGTCCTGTCAACTACAGGCTCTTGTAAATTTGATTCCTGTGATCACAATTGTGCTTTACAATTCAGTATCAGCACAGATTATGACTTCTTCAGTGAGCAAATAGCCCAATAAAGACCTGGCTGTTCTTGCACTGGTAACAGAGCAGAACAATGGCGGTCTAGAAATAAGCTTTTATAAAGGTCTGGTTTCAGAACACCTTGAAAAAAACACTTGCATGACAGCAAAGAGCCTTCCAGCAAGAATGTCTGGCATTTATAAAATTTCCTTAAGTTTTCCTTTTGGACCATCATTTGTATATCATGTGACACTAGCTTGCATGTGCTTTTACATTTCAATTTGTAAAAAAAAAAAAACCAAACCCACAAAGCTGTTTTACAGTTGTCAGTAATTTAAATCCCTAGTGACGTCAGGATGCATTTATATTAAAGCAAATATTATTGATATCAATATGATTATTTTTTTTAAAAAAATCAGGTATTAGGAGTTAATTAACCTGATTTGTTTTGTTTCCGTTTGGGGCTGCCGATTGAGGAGACAAAATCATGAGCAGTGGGTCCCAGCCCATTTCGGTCTCTCCAGTTATCAGATTCGCTGCCACTTCCCAGGTGCTCCCGACTGCTGGACCGGGACAGAGACATCGATGAGCCCTGCAAATCACAGAAAGAAAGTTTAGGCAGAAAAACAGAGGTTTCATTGTGACTCAGATGTTTTCTTTGAAACAGCTCAGTTAAAAAAAAAAAAAAAAAAATCCCAGCTTTTAATGCTTGCAAACATTCTTTTGGCAGTTGATCAGTGGTCAAATAATTGCAGACCGGACACAAAAACAGCAGGTGTGCTTAAAGCATACACAGTTTACAGTTTTTAAGCAGGAGTTATTTAAAGACCATGATTCAAAATAAACCGCTCGGTATTTCCAAGTTTGTTTCCAAAACATTCCACGGTATCGAATTCCCACACAAATTCTAGACAAAGCAGTCTATTGACTACATCCCTTCACAGGGAAGAGAACATAACAGAACATTTATCTGAAGATAAGTGGCTGAAGTACACAATATTACAACAATTCTGCAATGGCCTGTGAATTTGCAGTTTTGTTTGTAAGGTGTTTGTTTTTTTTTTAAGAGATTTTATATTCCTGTAAAATACTAATCATGACCTCTCATCACTGTGGGTAAGAATGTTACAAAATAAGGTAACAGTATTCAGTGGGGACATAGCCCAGTGAAAATGACATTGATACCACACACTTACATAAGCTAAAAATTGTGGAAATTAACAATTTCATTCTATACACTTCCACTAAACTGCCATTGAAAAGCATCACTCAGGACACTGCAATCTTTTATACTATTCAGTAAAATTGACAGCACTGAAGAAACAAGGCAAGAGCTCCTTATCACTGGTAAAATCAGGATGGTGTGAGCTACAGTTAATATGGCTCCAGAAAAGAAGGAAGGTAAGGACTGACTTTAAGTCTTACAGAAGAGCAAGAAGACTCAGGGCCTCTACATTACTTGAGTTAATAATGATGTCTAAGAGTTGTCAAGTAAAAGAAAGATGTCATCCAATGTTTCTGGAAAACTGAATGCACAGTAAAATACCACAGCAAAGATGAAACACGTTTGGTGAGCTTATTTTACAGATTCACTTCCCAGACATTGGATCATGATACCAATACTTCATCTTCTCAAAGGCTTCAGCACGTGACTCTCAAAGGTGCATATGCAGCGGAAATTGGTGGTACTGTCTCCAACACAAACGGTGTTGAAACTGCTAAGCAGAGGAGGATACTACAAGGAATCCAAGATTTTCAGCCTCCACAGATGTTTCCACAATAGCTCATCCCAAACAGTGGTAACTGGAGTCCTAACATGGTAGAGAGAGCTGCCGTGGTCTGTGGTCTGCTCGTGGGCAGACTCCAAGTGACTGAGACACTGTGTTCTTGGTTGGAATGACAGACCCACTTCGAGACTTTAGACATCATGGTCTGTGGAAAAAACCCATCCCATTTCAACAAACCAACCAACAACAACAACAAAAAAAAAACTCACAGATTTGGGCTGTATCTTTTTCTCTCCCCTAATTCCTACTGCATTATGTGTATCCAAGCCTACTCATGTAGCTGAATGACTCAAAAAGCTGGCATGTCAACTGGAGAACATCACAGCACATTATCATGGTTGAGTATTTCTTTTGCATCAAAAGCTAAGCATACCCCAGAGAGAAGCTGCATAAGCATACCACTTACATTTTATGTAAGTAGGACTGAAAAAGGTGTCCAATATGGAAGTGGGGAAAGGTTCCAGCAAGGAAACACACTAAAAATCAACTTTAGAATGCCTTTGGAAAGTAAAGAACAAATTCACTGCAAGATTCCCATGTTGGGACTCTGAAGAGACTTGCTGGACTCTGGCTGCCTTCTGCCTGGGAAATTTCTGGAGCCAGTGAACAGTGCAAATAGAGAAAGCTGTTACAGTTCTACAGCTCTGTCAACATAAGATTTGCTGCAGACATTTCTTGTTCTGAGGTTGTGCTCCATCATGCAGTGATTCACATTATATAGTTTATCTGCTATGTATACACTGTTTTCATTAGGTTACCAAATTTCTACTGCTTGTCTGCAACAACTAAGATATTTGGCCCCATAAGTTGTTTTAAGTTTCTCTAAACAAATATATTTTAAGCAGACTTCCATGCTCTGTGACTTCTATAAGACCTGTAAAAGAGATATAACTGTGTGTGTTGGGCTGAATGTATTCCATATGCCTTAATATTTATGTAAGAAGCATTTTTCACCATAAAATATATTCAGAACATTAAAAATCTTATCTGCAAGACTTTTTTTTACAGAAGTTATGGACATTTCTCAAGAGAAATAACTGTATCACTCATTAAAGTAAAATTCCCTTGCAATGTACTTTTTTATACCTCATATGTAGTTGTCATGGATGGTTTGTACGATACATGATTCGCTCTTCTTAGTTCCTTGATAGTTTCTGCAGGCATGGATTTAGAGAAGCCCAAACCACTCCACGTATTTGTTGGAGTTCTCACTTCTGTTACAACTGGTTTCTTTAACATAGCTGAAAAAATACAGAGAGAAATCAGTAAATCTCAGCCTCAGTGAAGGTGCGAGAGGTTAATCCTGCAGTCATGAACAGCAACAACTGCAGCCCAAACAGCAAACTCCAAACATCTCTATTTGCTACACAGCTTGAATCCTGCCCTTCCTAAAGGCAATTTACTCTGTCAGAAGATAGTTAAGCCCCACAGGGCTGCATGGAAGCCAAAAGAATCATATCTGTTTTCAAAAGAGGAGCTGCTGGTTTTCTTTTGGTGTGAGTTTTTTTTTAAACAAGGTCAAAGATATGGTGAAGTCCCTTAACAATTTTGTAACTTACTTAATCCCTGAAGTAAGTAGCCATTTAGCCAACATGACAAACATCATAAATTTAATTTGCATCCAAATAGAGTCAGGTATTACGGTTATGAGCACTCTGAAGACAATATGGATCATTTGCATACAGATATACTTACATTTCCCATCTGCAAGCTGTTCATATTGTATTTTATGCTATGTTGGTGTTAAAAATTTTTTGGAATACAAAACTAATAGACAAGTGTTTCACTAACAATTTCAGATTTGATTAAAAATCAAATTACAGAACTGAAGATTCAGAAAATCATTTCATCCATGTACAAAACAAACTTTTCAGAAGTCACTGTTCGTGCACGTACCTTTGGTTGCCAGTAGTTTCTTCTGTTCATAGTCAAATGCCTAAAAATTAAACATGCAGAAGATAGCTTAATTGCCATTCTAACTAAATGTCACTCTGGTACTCATCTCTTTGTGAAAACAAAGGTTTTTAGAGTGGCCAGTGAATATATCTAGGAGAAACCTGAAGTACTGCACAATAATTTGACAAAATTCCAATTAGAGCCTTAGTTCACTGAAACATAGATAAAGATTTTGATTAACTATCCAATATCCATTTGAGTGAGGGTGTAGCAATATTTACAAACTGCTTAGGTACAATTTTTATTTAATTTGTTTTTAATAAGACACTTTTTCAAGCATAGTTTCTCTTCCTTAACCATCTGCACTCCACAATTAAAACATTCCTCAACAGTACCAAAAAGATAAAATATATCTTAGCAAATCCAGGCATCATGGTTATTTTTAATAATCTTTCAAGTTTAGTTCTTGTCCACACACTCATCTTGTGAAATGGAAAGAACTTAAGTGTTGTGAGAATTTTAGAAAAGCTTGTATCTGTACTGCCTATGACAATGGAAGATGTGAAGTTTAAATACCCCCGATCAAACAAGCTGCATCTCACAGAATTACAGGTTAGCAAGTCTAAACACACAAAACAGAAGTATTAGCCTGAAGTGTTACATTCTCTACTACAAATAATTAGAGGAATAACTAAGGAAAAGAGTTGCAAAACACTAACTTTCATCTTGTTCCACTATTCCTTACAGTCTGGTAATGCCCATGCTCTGATCTATACTGAAAACTACCCTATTACTACTGCCTGACAAACAGTCAAAGGGGTCTCCCTTCCTCCTTGGAGGGATTTGCAGTAACATTTATAGTAGTAGGCTGTGGGTAACCAGGTAGGAACAGTACAAGAGAAAAGAAAAAGAAAAAAATCTGTGTACAGATTCACATTTGCATAGCAAAACCACTGTAATTAAGCCCCATATAGTAAACCTGAAGCTATAAAAAAAAAAAAATTGCGTTGACACACAATTGTGGAAAGTTGCAAAAGGTCTTCTGTAGATGCAATTCTCTCAAAGTAACAATATAAGATTTCTTAAAGGCAAATGATGCTTATGTAGACTAACACAGCCACTCAATTTTTCTGTACCTAAATTTTTCTTATTCAACAGAAGCATAAGAAGCTTTTCTGCCTCCCAGAATTTTTGTTGACAACCCACTCCGAGGTCAAAAGAGTTAATGACTTGGTTGTGAATGCTTTTACTGAAATGCTAACGACAATTCAGTCTCCAGTCACCTGTGCATTCCGTGCTAATTTCCCTCAGCAATTAGCAGGTTTTGTGCTGGAATTGGTTGTATTCAGGGAGAGGTGTACCTGCATGTTGACGTAGGAGGGCTGTGGGGCCAGACGGGCTCGCTCAGAGTTCTGCTGGGCGGCCGCTGCTCGCTCTGCCGCCCGCTCACTGCCGGGAGCCTTCTTGTCAGCCACGGGGCCCTCGGGAGCGCTTAACTCCGCGTCTGACAGCAGCCTCTCTGCGGTGCTGCAGGGGCAAAGGTACTGTTAACTCAGCCATCTTTTTACATGCAGCAAACATGCAACGCAGTTTTGATAACAGAGCTTTACCCCGAGAAGTTTGGCCGTAAAATTAAAGATGTGTCAGTACACAAACATCTTTTAGCAGTATTTCCCAAAGTTTCAGCTCCCCTGTACCTGTTGGTCGGTGAAAGAAAACATGTATTGCTCCCTCCTATATTATGAACTAAGAGGCAGAGTGTAGACTCAGTTTTGAGCTGTCTGGTATCTGGAATAATTGAATGCCTTGCTCAGGCCAGCAGTTCTAACAGGTAGTTATAGGACAGTTTTAAGAAATAGATCCTATCTACGTTACCTGTTAGATCCTAGCAGGTAGTTGTAGGATACAGATTGCACAACAAGGGACTAAGAAAGTTAACATACGTCCTACTTGCCTTTAAACTTCCAATATCTGCAGTCCTACGTGCCTTCAAGAATTGCAGTCCTACATGCCTACCTTACCTCCTAATGCAACCTTAATGGTTTTTTTCCCTTAAAAAAATCAGCCACATTTCAGGCTACTCTAGAACAGTAATGTCTGACTTCAAAGCCACGTGATTATGTCGTAGAAGCTGTAAACTACTACCCCGAAAATATGCCCTAGGGAAACTGTGAGAACTGTGCCCTCAACGAAAAGAACAAGGCATGCAAACAACTGACTGACATACAAACAAGAGAATCTGGTTAGCAGGAATTCTTGGATTTCTAAACTAAGAGAGTAGAGTTAATGAAATACATATCATAGCTTTAACAGTGTAAATAAACGAAGCAAAAGAAAATATGCGTCTCAAAAGAGTGGTGATAAACAGCTCCCAAGAGAGACAGTGAAAACACAACTACATCAAACAAAAACATTGCATTAGGAACAAAACCTGCGTTGCCAAGAGGTATTGTGACTCAAAAGAGCCTTTCCCACTGCTGTCTCGTCAAAAAAACCCAACCCAACCAAACAACTGTTCGAGAGCATGCTGCTAATGCCCTGATTATTGTTTTTCTGAGAAGCAAACAGCCTCAGGTACACACAAAAGGAAGAAGTTGTATTAGGAGCTATTCTCAAAGCAAACAATAAACAAGGAAAGTGTAAAAATATATCCTTTAGCAACAGGTAATGAAAGTTCCTATGACAAAAATCCCTTTTCTTTTGTGGGAGAAGAAAGACATTTATTTTTTTTAACAAAAAATACTTACGATGTACAGAAAGTTGGCAGTTGTCAGATAAACTGGGGACTATAATAATGCCTAATGTGATTAAAAATCAAGGCCAAAATAAATTAGTTCTTTGAGTATCTTATGACTGAACCACTCCTTCTACGTACAAAAACATATTAAGTAATTTTGTGTTGCGAAAGTCCCATTAATCTGTATTTATACACTCAACTTACTGTAAGTGAGAGTTTTTGGTGCCTTGCAGTAACTCAACTGTTTGCCTCTTGGCACAGGCCTGCCTGGAAGAGCTCATCATCTGCTTCAGATCACTGGTATTTGCAGAATGGGAAGGACTTCTTGGCATGCCCACTTCTACAAAAGCATCATTGCAACCTGTAAGACCAATAAAAAGAACAGTTAAACAACAACCACCCTTTCATGCTCTAGTGAATTTACCAAAGGAATGACAACTATGGGATAAAATCTGCTCTTCCTCCTCACAGAACTGTTGTGGTCTTCTTGGTTAAGGTTAGGAAGTCAGGTATGTAAGTTCAAATGCCCAAAAAAGGTGTTGGCATTCACATTTATAGTAGACACACTATGCATTCTCTTTCTTAAAATATTTACTTAAAATTAATTAGTATTAAATGTGAAGACTGACAATTAGAAATGACTAAGGATTTTGAACAAATCTGTGTGTTCTAAACACATAATTTTCTGCAAGAACGTTCTCAAAGGCATTAATTATTTCCCCTTGTTAAAGAGCAAACATAAAACATCATTTTAAACCAGGAGAGATTGTTTTAAGCTGCTGAAAAAAAAAATCCTCATAGGTTACTTCCCTCTGTCCCTAGGGAATGTGTGAAATATTACAAGTGCATTAGGTTATTTAAGGTGTATCAACAGTACATCTCCCTCCTTCTGTTTACTTTCTTTGACAACAAATCTGGGAGATCCAGGATTGTTTTCCTGTGACATGGTTGCAAACCCAATGCAGAGGGAATATCTTCATGCACGTCAGCTGCACAAACACTACCAGACAAAGGAATGCAACATCAAAATCTTACCTTCTTCACTGTTTGACTTGGCAGCTACTTGTTCTGAGGCACCATGAGTACTTGTTTGTCTCACTGGATCACTGTGGTTTGCGCTCAACACATTCTCCCCCAGCGATGTGGCAGCCAGTGCAGCATACTTGATATTTGAGGCCTGGAACGATCGTCAAAAACCCCTAAAAGTGATTTTTATGTTTAAGGAAATACTAAAGCAATTTCCTATCTGTGCAGGAGAAAAAGAAACCCATCCCCGGTACAGGAGAACAATATGTCTGAATATTCTGTTTTTTTAGTCATATTTGGAAACACTGCTGTTATATTTATAAACTTAAAAGCTTTAAGAACCTACTGACATAGATAAGTTTTCTCTTTCAGCTTTCCACAGCAGAGGTCTAGTACAAAGAGATCTGGTTCTCCAGAGGCAGCACCTACCTTTACATGACCATTTAAAGAAGGTGAGACTTTTTTACTCTCTGATTGCATGCCGTTAACGTGGACTTCGACGGGAGTCAAGCCTGGTGGTGGAGATGGAGTGTTTTGACTATAATTAGGCACTCCAGACAACAGAATACTAGTTAAGGTTGCTTGGGCAGTAGATGGTATCATTAGGTGTGGAATAGCAGAAAAACCTGGAACAAAATTGGGTTATGTTCTGATTAAGTTTCTCATTTAATCTTCTCAGGCATTATATAACTTTATACAAGTCTTTATGTAGCTCTGATAGATTACTAAAAAGTTTCCACTGGAATTACATCCCAAAAAATAATGCTTTATCTGTCCATTACTGGTTAGATCAACTTAGCTGTTTTTTATAAAACAGATAAAAACATCCCATGGGACTGCACGTTGTAAGTTTATATTAAGCTATAATTTTAAATGTGCATATTTACTCATCTATCCATGTTAAGATAAATGTAGGAATCAAGGTTCCAGAGAACAAATTATTCTGGACTCATCAATTGTCACTCTTAAGTGTTGCACAGATCATGTAATTCACATTGAACTTCCACCAACCTGTGGTGTTTGTGTTAGCAAGAGATGTTGCCCATAACGTGGGACTAGGAGTGCCTGAACTTGGACTCTGCAAGGGGCTCACAGAGCTGTTTAGGGCATTCAAAAGAGAGTTCGGAGCAGCTGAGGTGTTGACTGACAGGGCTGTTGGACCTAAAAGGCCTGCAAAAAATTATGCAAGTGAACTTTTAGATAAGACCTGCAGAAAAGCATTTTTCACAGAAGTACCAATTGAAAAGAAACAAACAAAACCCCACTAAATTGCACCAGCATGTATTTCACAAACAAATTTTAACATTAACCCTGCTGTTCACTTGGTGCAGAGAGCACACTAAGAATGCCTGTTCTTGAATTCAGAATCAAATATCCAAGAAGAAGTGGAGCATCTTTTATGTCCTTCTACTGGACCCTAACTGTTGTCCTACCAGAGTCTGCACCAGTTGCTTCTCAGCCCCACCATCCCTTTGTATCCCCTTTATTGCTTCTGATGGTTTGTTTCAAAGGAACATCACACAGAGACAAGAAAGCAACTGTACTACACTACCTTACTTTCATTTCAGACAATAACCCCTTTCCTCAGAAGCTCCCATGAATGAATCACTACTTCCACACTAAAGACCACTCAATTCCTTTTTGCATCTTCAATACTGACTGCAAGCCACCCCCCAAATGCACTGCTTACTGCCAAAGCATTCCCTCAAACCAGCTCTTCACGTGAGAAGATTTATAAACTCAGCACTATACACTAGAAAGGTAAAAACTCCAATCCCCCAAAGTGCAGGCATGACAGGAAGTCACAAAAGCAGCATTAAAACCCACTGTCAAATGGCACAAACACTTGTTCCTGTGTGACCCCAGGGCAGCCTTTGACATGGAACCACACAGCAGGTGTGGCAGGTCACAAGGGAGCATGGTGGTGACAGGAGAACTCAGCTTCATGAACCAGTTTTGCCGAGGTTTGTCACAAAATTCTTCTGGGACCGCTTGGCTTTCTACACATTTCTGACACAAAGCTTGAAAATAAAACAGTAATTCCAGTCTGGGCTACGATCTGCTTCTATAAAATTACATTAAGACACGAAACATACACATTTCTGTCCTGAATTACATACTGATAAGCAAGGTCTAAACTAGAAGCTCATGTATCCCTAAATTACAGTGAAATACAGCCAGAAGGGAAGTGTGCTGTTAGCTGTGTTAACTTCCCTGCGCTGCTGACAGGCTTCAGTACCTACACAAATTCAGGGCAGCTTGAGGCATCAGGATGCCAAAGACATTGTAAAAGGCACATCCCACCTCACCTGTATTTCCCTCCCTTTCAGCTGAGTGGTTCGAGTGCTTCCAGAGATTTTGTTTCTACAGGGATGAGTCGCACACCTGATTACAAGAGCCCTGGAGGAAGCTGTATAACAGCAATCCCTTGAAAGGCTTTTGGAATTCTCTAATGCCTTAACATGAATTCTTACGCAAAACACACATCTGGTCCTTTTTTCTAGTACAAGTGAATTAAGTTTCAAACAAATAGATACCTATTAAAAATATAAAAATATAAAAAGAATAAACACTTACCAAGCCCAGTGAGTCCAAGTCCCGCTGAGGACAAAATATCCAAACCAGGACAAGACAGACCAACAGGGCACGAGACAGTAGAGGGATTTGATGCTATGGTGACTCCACTACTTTCAAGTCCCAGGAGACATTTCCGTGCCTCGTACATATTTAAGGCATTTCGTTCAACACTTTTTACAATCACAGACTGCAGGGGAAGAAAACAACAACGAAACACAACAGAAAAGGACAATAAGTGAGTAACACAGCTTCATAACATGGATCTGCAACACAGATAACTTCTTAATACTTCTCCATGTCCGTCAATAACAGCAGTGTGAGACAGCATGAGCTAACATCCATTACCAGCCAGTCAAATTCAGTGGCCTTGACAGTAAGTTTAGGATTTCATGTGCACTTGCAATGAGAATGATGGAAGACTTCCCTGTCTAAAAAAAAATTAATTATTATTGTACCATGGTGCTATTTAGCACAACAAATGTTAAGTGGCCCAAGATCCAGATAAGTGAACGAATCATTAAAAGTCCTATCTTCTCTTTTACCTGAGGTCCGTACTTTGAAGTGGACAAGAAAATTGTCGTATTAAATTGTTCATAAAAAATTCAGCTATTAAATCCATAGTTGTCTGCGAAAAAAGTAATAAATACCTGGAAAATTAAATTGCAAAAAGCCATTGTTTTGTGTACATTTTCTACAGTGTTTCTTTGTATCAATTTTATACATCCCTACACAGGGAAGCTTACCTACTGGCCCAGTGGAATGATCACTTAATATTTCAAGGTTTTGCCTGCAATGACATTATATACAACACACAGACAACTGCCATACAGGCCTGAGTATTTTACAATGAACACCTTTCGTCAGGAGTATTTTGTATTTTTGCTTTTCATGACTCTTTTCAGGATCTTGCATGTAACAGCAACTCTTATAGTCACAATATTTTTTCATTTTGTTTAATTCTGATTGCTAGAGAACACTGATTTTGTGGGGGAGCTGCAATTTTAGACAAATTTCTTTAAAAATCAGACAAGAGTAGTCCTAGTCACATACAATTTGTCTCCTCATAATTCATTTCCTTTATCAGTATATTCCATGCAAAATCTAACTTCTGTATTATCAAACATTTAATGAAAGGCAAATTATCATAAAGTAGAGCTGCTGGCTCGTTTAAACTGGTATTTTAAGCACAAAATATATATGCCTTTTGCAAGTTTATGATCCATTAAGTCAGAGAAGAAGAGCATACATGTCAACTCATCAGCTCTATAAAGTTGCCATGACAGCCTAAAAGGGATATATAAGATTTGCACAAACCTTGCTTGGTTGCTTTGGCTTGGGTTTAATGCTTATGAAGACATCTAACTGCTCCATTAGCTGGGTTATAAACTGTGGTTCTACTTCAATTTCTTCCTTCATATCAAACATGAGCACAAGAGGAAGGCAACCCTGAAAGGAAAGGCACAAAAATTCCCAATGCTTACAACTGACCCTTTCCCCATGAAAACGTTAGCAATAAACTGCAATACAGACATGGTAACATTTACACATTGAGATAACAGAAGTTCAGGGGGAAAAAAAGCCAGTATGAAATGTTAAGGAAGGCTGTTTCCTTGTATGCAAAAACACAGGTGTATTTTTCTGTCCTGTGAATCTGAACAGTTTGTTAGTATAAGTGTGAAATGATTTGTTAAGTATTTGGCATTCCAATCAGTACATATGCACCCTGGTTAGTTATTTATATAGATTTTGAAGTGTTTGGGGGATTCAAATTCAGAAAACACTTATTAACACTTATTTAACACTTATTTAACACTTATTAAATTAGATAGCAGGCATCACACTGAAATATCTCATGTTAAACTATGTCTGAGATAAGGAAACACAACTCTAAAAAGCTTTTCTGTAAATGACCATTGCCTAAGCCTTAACTTTTAGCTTTCTCTTCCCCTGTCCCAGAACAGCTGGATAAGTATTTTCCAGTGATGTGGATGACATCTGTAACACACTTGACATACTAAAACCTTATAGAGTTAAAAAAAAAGGACCCCTAAAAAAGGCCCAGACCAATGAAACAACAAAAAACTGAATAGATGCAGGATACCTAGAAATTATCAGATTGCTACTTCTCATAAAATAACAAAAATAGAGGGTAAAAAGTCAGTAAAAAACAAATCCTACTTCTGGTGATTTTAGGTTCACAATAAACAGTATCACATGTGTCAGAGAAAAATCTACAGTAAGATACACTCAAGGAAATGGTTTTAATTAATCAGTTTCCTGCTTTGGCTTCAGAATGAAAAGCAGCAAATTGGTGCATTTAGTCTGCAGATCACTCGTTCATTGTAATTTAATATTAAATATCGTTTCTTGACAGTTCCACCTATAGCTGCACAGCACTACCAAAACCTCAATTAAAGCAATTTTAACTTCAGGAAAATTAAAGCAAGGCATCCTAAACATTTTGACCACAAGAAGACTGACAAACACAGCTTAACTCTACAACATGAACTTGTCTGAAAAGAATAATTATGGATATAGTCTTTCTAAAAACACTGAAGTCAATAATCAAAGATTTAATGGTAACAGAACTGTTGAGAGCATTTCATACTTGGATTTTCAAAATGTTATTGTAAAAAAAGTTGCAGAAAATCATATCAGACGATGGCCAAAAGCCGGCTGAATGAAAATGCAACTAAAGGTTAACAAGAAAAACACAAACCCCAAAACTTCCAAGTTGAAATGTCAGGTTTTATAAGCATATTTAAAGGCTCTTTTTTTCCCCACCACTTGATTATTGTATGTTTAGGGCATCTACATGAAGATAATGGGAGGGAAAGAAACAAATAATCTTCTTTGACAGGAACTGGATTTAAAAAAACTAAGTTGTCAATGTTGTCTGTATTTAAATATGGTACAGTCCTCATTATTATATGAAAAACCAACAAAAAGCAAGTCTCAACATTTTTTGATGACAAACTACAGCTGAAACCAAAGGCTTTGGGGTGAGAGGAAAAAAGAGAACAAGAACAATTGAAACAAGACTTGTTTTATCTATAAAACCAGAAACAACAGTTTCAAGATATGTCAGGTCTGTGAGTTCAAAGAGACAGAGACCAAGTTTCCTGGTCTTTGCAGTTCTTAAAGGGTGATGTAGAGGATTTGATGAGGGATATTAAGTTGTACTGATGTGTTTGGAATGAAATCAAACTTCAGTATTTAAAAAAAAAAAAAAAAGAGCCCTCACATAATTCCAGGTTTCTGGAGAAAAGAGGTACTTTGATATTCATGTGGTAATTTGGTTGCATTTCCTTCTACTTCATGAACCATCAGAAAAGCACTACTTAAACCTCACTGAAGAAATACATAGAATAAGGCTATCTCTTGGCATTTACAGACAATAATATTCTAGAATATAATAATCTGAATATAACTGTGTAAACAGAAAGGCACCATATTTTTATTTTCTGTCATAGAGCAAGGCACAGTGCACTGAGGGACATGTGGGGACTCCTGGAATTAAAAGATATCATGGTTTAATCGCTTACCAGCTTTGCATTGGATTTGAGTCCAGTCCTTCCATGTTTTGTCCATAAATATTCACATATATAAAAAAGGTGTACATAAATTAGCACTAAAACAATGCCTAAAGGCTCCTGTGAAGTTTAAAGACCAATATAACAAAAATCTCAACAAATAATATTCATCACCAGAGCTATTTTTATAAAAGGCCTCATAGAACTGTGGCTGTGACACCAAAAAAAAAAAAAGTGTATGACTGCAGAATGAGTAATTATTTCCTATAGTTTCCCAATTTCATTGAAAACCTGCATCTGTGGGAACTAAGAAATTCCTGACATTTCCTCTGAAAAGAAACCTACTTACCTGACAAAACACAGAAAAGGCAGGTTGGCAAAACAAAACACAACCCATCATCCAACACCAACATAACACTTCAAAAATCTGCCTCTAACTCAGAAGCATATTGTTATCATAAATTTAAATTGCTTATGATGCATTTCTATTACCAAGGTCATTTTTCAAATCATGTTACCAGAGATTACAAGTATTTTAGATAACTACAAACTGCCAAAAATAGAGCACTCAACTGAGTCAGCTTTTTGCAGTGAGAGCAGCAATCCTCCCCCCTCTAAGGCTAACTTGCAACTTGACCCATAAATACATGCAGGATGAGTGTATTTTCTATAATCTGGCCGTTTTTTCATGCAAGTCTCACTGAAAAGTATTTACCATGAGATATTGCCTGGCAAGACAGACAGCCTCAATTGTGCCCTGGAGGTAGACAGTGGATTTCTTCTGTGGGTTACTGGGGTCAGGGAAGTGGATCTGAGCACCAGTCCTCTGCATGATATGTTTGATGTTGCTGCCATTGCGACCCATCATAAAGAGATGATGCTGAGCTGCGATGTCGAGCTGTGTGCTCACAGGGATTGCAGAGGCCAGGCTCCCAGCCAGGTGTTCCAAGAGCATGGCTGTGCCTTCCTGGGGTGGGGGGAAATGAAAGAAACCGGTGAAACAGTGCTCACAGGCGTACAAAACATTCCAGAGTGCTTCCTTAGTTGTCATGCGCTCCACGGGCAAGGCAAAGAAAATACTGTTTGGTTTAAACCCACAATTTGTTAAGGGTAATAAATGGACTAAACTCTACCCACTAACTCCCACTTGATGACCAAATGCAGCATTTCATTGCTACTGAGAAAGGCAGTATGACAGTGTCACATGGTTTGGTGCCAACAGACTTTCTGTGGCCACATATGGCAGTAAGAAAGTCGATGGAGATTTATTGGGGTAACATTTACTTGCAAAATTTGTCTTTCAGTTTTGGCCTAAGATGTTGCTACTGGCTTGAGAGACACCCACGTGGGACCGTATCAATGTCTCATTCTGCCAGTTCTTCACAAGAACACTCTATTTTATTGAGATAAACAGGCTCATGGCAGTTCCTTTCCTTGACTGCCCAATTCACATCTCCCAGTGCTGGTTTCGCAAGACCAGTTTTACTGACTGTTCGGGCAACTTTCAAGGCTATGTACTTGAGTGTATGTTGAGAAGAGCTAAGCATGCAGAATTTAGGACGGGAGGTGTGTTTTCTGATTTTTGTTTGGGGTTTCTTCAAATTAAGAGATGGGTAAGATCAGCACATATTCCAGAACTGCTGGAAACCAAAGCAGTGTGCGGGACGTGAAAAGCAGATTAAAAGCTTATCACAAACAAAACTCTAAATCCTAAACTTAAAACTATTTCCTACGCATTTTTAAACCAATACTCTTCTTAGGTATCTAAATTGCGAACTAAGAAGACACATTACCTTCACAGCACTAGTGTTATTTTGTGACCCTCTGACAATGACTGTAGCACCATACATTCGAGAGCGTTGTTTAAAGGAAACTGAAATATTATAAGTCTGACATATATGCTGAATTGTCGGAGAATTAGGATCTGGGATGGGTTGGAGAATTCCAGCAATAGGCAATTCAAACATGAGTACCAATGGAAGCAGCTCCTACAACAACACATGAGAGCAAATATTGAAAACCAAAATCATACTCACTAGAACGACAACAACTTTATTCCTCAATCACGTGTTGGTCAGTGATGATTAAACTGACATAATATAACCCCTGCCCAGAGTTCATTGATAAAAATATCATATCATTAGTTGGAAAATGGCACCAATTTTTCCAGGGACACTCGAGTGGGGGTTTTTTGCATAGACTTTTTTTTGGTTTTTGTTTGTTTGGGTTCTTTAATCCAAAACAGCAGAAGCATTTGCAATTATTTAATAACAAGAAAGCCAAGTAAATTCCCAGACTTATCCATGCAGATCTACAAACAGGTCAATAATTGTAAAACTTGCTAGAGAAGTCTCTTTTCTGTCATGGATTAACTGGAAGTCTCAAGTCAGCTACAAAGCTAAGGAAACATCAGCTTCGTTCACGACTTTCAAGACCAACGTTGGGTAAAATACAAATCTCACTAAACAATTGTGAGGGACTTTTCATAATTTATTTGATTTATAATTATCCATGCCAAAACATACAAAACTAGAAGGACAGAAAATTGCTATGAGTGGAGAATGGCACCGAATTCCACCAAATTATTTGCACAAATTACACATGAAAATTGTTAAAATTTAAGAGGCAGCAATTTTCTTCCCTAAGTCACAGATTCACATCAGATGCCCAGGCTTCTACAGGCCATCTGTGGTGGGTAAGTTAAGATGTAATTTTCAACACGGTGTGGAATAATTTACATCTTGTTTATCCTGTAGATTTTGTGTTCAAGGTCCACCTTGAGCTAGTTAAAAATTTAGCCAGAAGGTGAATCACTTTTATAATACCCTCTTGCATATTACTCACATGGATACTCACATTTGTTCCTACATTTCTGCAGTCTTAAGACAGAGCCAGACAACCCTAGGGTCCTCAAATCTATACTTTTTTCCCCCTTTCAGATGTTTTGCAAGGGAACACTGTCCTAAAATAGACTTCTTACCCGAATTCTAACTCTTGCAGACTCCACTCCAGCTGGCTGTCCGGCAATAGACACCTGGAAGAGCAAGAAGAGAGAAAACATTTCATTACATTTTCAGCTGAGGCACTGGAAAAGTTATTCAGGCGTCAGTATTCTCCTTACAAAAAGAAATATAAAAATAAAAAATTTTTAAAAAATCACTTATTTCACACCTAGTGACACCCTAAGTGTTCTCTAAACACTAGCTGAAAACTATAACCATTTTTAAAAAAAAAAATTCTATGCATGTTATAGCATCTTAAGTTACATTAGTTCAAGCAACTAGAAAAAAAATGGATACATCAACCAATACAGTGGCTTGAGTCAAGTAATGGAATGACTACTGTACACATGTGCTCAGTGCTAATATTCAACAACAGCAGCTTTTCTTGAATGTTTTGAAATTACTGTATTTTGCTCAGGATGGGGGAATTCTAAGTACAATGATGAGGGGCTTGAAGGTAAACATTTCAGCAGTATTTGCACTAGAAATGATGGACAATTCAGGTTCAGTGACTTATTCTAGTGAAGTTGAACTCTCACAATAGGACATCCACTTTTGTCAGCGAGCCACTAAGTTTAGTCTTCAGCCAAGTTACACCATAAGCAAAAAGCACCAAGAAATTAATCAATATGCTGAATAAATCAGGTGTTGAATGGGAAAAAAAAATTTACAGATCTTTTCATACTGCTTCTCTACCATTCACACCAAGTTGTTGACTTCTGAAAGCACAAAGTAATTTCAGCTTAAAAAAATTAAAGTGATTAATGAGCCTTCACAAATTGTTTCCATCTGTTTTAAAAGATTTGCTCACTTAGGAAGCCTTGTGCTTTCCACAGAGTGTAAATACCAAAAAATCTATTTCCCTGAACACAAACTCACCATCCCCAAAAAACCCAAACTGACGAAAGAAGTTTAGAAACGTTTTATACTCTTGGGAATTACAATATAAACGAGCTCAGTATTAAACAACACTTACTTGGTTGCTTTTCTCTGCTTGGTTGTTCCTATTTGAGTCTGGAAAATGGATATGGCACCCTGTTTCCTCCATCACTTTTTTAATATTATTGCCACCTTTACCTATCACATGAGAATGCTCTGTATGGGAAACATCCATCTTCAAGGTTACCCGATTGCTCTGGAAATCAAGCACCCACCATTAGATCTGTTCACAGCAGAACCTGAGTTCTAAAGAGCTATGTGACTTCAAGAATGAGATTCAAAATTGTATTCCCAAAGTACTTTTGCCATGCCTTGGTTCCTACTGAGGGATGTTGTTAACATGGATCACAGTTGGATGCCAAACTTGCCACATTTTCTTCCCGGTGAGGAAATAACATGGAAATAAATAACAAAAAAATCCATCTTCAAAAAAAAAAGTCTAAGGCTTTTAAAATGCACCCAAGTTTTTATCGACTGTGACTTAAATGTCTTTTAGCAGTCCATTCTAATTCTTCTTAATTCTATGTCCTTTCAGTGGCAGTCACACACCCCTGTCTGATCTGACAGATCACATGATGAAGACTTTGCAAATCAAAGCCATGGGACAAAGTGTTTTCTCCTCTTTTAACAACCAAATTTTTCTTGTACTGAATTTTTGAAATACACAAACATTGCCTACAGCTGTTCTTAAAAGCTACATTGTTAAACAATCCATAATAATATTAATAGTTGTTCAAAAAATGGTGCTTGTCACTGGAGCCTTCCTTTTGGTAATAATTTCAGAGGATCAGAAAGTTGCCATTCAACTACACAGGAGCCATAGACACTGCCCCAAAAGACTTGCTACTGCAAGAAAATAAGATCTGATGAACATAAGAGACCCCTGGCCAAGATCTCCATGTTTTAGATATTCTGGTCCTAATGTATCAGAGGGTAAGAATACAGTAACCATTAGAAATAAAACCACATGAACTTGAATTTCAAGCAGAAACAAAATTTTAGGTTCTCTGAAGCAGTTGCATAACCTACCATTTGCAGTGAAGCTGTTATTTCAGATTTTAAAGAAAAAACCCAACCCAGTGAACAAACCATACAGGGTTTTAGCCATATAGCTGGCAATATTATTTCTATATACTTCAGATATGGAAAAGCTGCTTTAGGCAAGTAGTTTCTTGCATAATGTTTAAATATGTGGGTATACCCCAATATCAACATCTGCAGGACATATACTGGAGACTTTGCTTCAGAGTGCCCATAAATACCTTCCCTTTCAATGTGCCCATTAAAGAGATCAATGTCACCACAAAATTAGGGGTTAAGGGGGCATTCTAAGTAAGTTTTCTTACTTTAGTGTCCAAGACAGACATGATTCTCTCTTTTGCTTCTTTAACATTTTCCTTTTTTCCAGAAACTTTGATATGGGGATCTATAAAAGAAATAAAAAATTATAAGAAAAATACACTAAAATCTATCAACAAATTTCCTCCCTGCCTAAATAAATCTGAACCCATTATTTACAGTTCAGTGATAAAACTGCACCACCAACCTTTGGGATTCACTAAAAATCAATTATCTTGTTCCATCCCTTCAGCCCCACAATTAGGATTACCAGATGGATTTGTTAAACATGACAACCAAATGAAAATTAATAGAAATCAAATGCCAAATGTACATCACATTGTTATAAGCACTGTCTATGTAGCTAAGCCATTGTGTCTTCTCAAACAAATAGCAACAGGTTTTTTTGGCAGCCTTTCTCAAGCTTAACACAGATAATGTCTAAGGAAAGCCCCACCAAACTCAAACCCTCCCTCGGCATCACTTCATTATATTTAATTAGTCTCTAGAACTAACCTTGGCAGTTCTAACCTGGCACTAGAAAGTGCCTCCACCCCAAGTTTTCTGATTGCAGTTATCAAATCAAATTGAAGTGACACTTTAGTAAATCAAATCTCTGAAGTGTCAAGCACAGAAATTTAGATTTGTTACTAAGCTGTATTCCTGGGAGGAACTCCAGCTGATGGCAGGTTTTGCCCAGGGAGATGTAAAATATTGATTCTATGACCCACTTGGTTTACACGGTGATTTTCAAACCACTGCCCTTAAACAGCAGGTTTTGGCCTGAGCTATCAGGAACAGTTCTGCATCCTGGAATACACCTGGTTGGAAAGTACAGACCTGGCTTTGGAATTAAAACAAGTACCAATTACTCAAAAAAAGTGGGAGATTTCCACATTAGCAAGTTTAGCAGCACCATCTGGTGTCCAGAAGCATAAAGTGCCACAGTGAAAAGTGACTCTCAAAACATTAAAGGAAGGTTCAACTAAAGCAAACAAACAAAGAAATGCCCAACTACCACCAACCTTTTTAATTATTGGAAACAAGGACATAATATTGCAGGTGATGCCTCTTTCCCCTGTTCTTGACTCCTCTGCCCTTTTGCAATCAAAAAGGGGGGTTTTCTCCCAAGGTGCAATGGACTATTCTCAGAAAAAAATAATTCTCAACCCTCTTCTGACTCATAAATTAATCATATGCATTAAGCAAGGCAAATATATGCATCTTAGGGAATACAAAAGTAAATATATTCTCAATGGCAGGAGAAAACATAGCTGTAACACAACATATCTGCTTTTCCCATCATCTCAATAATTGAAATCACTTCCCTACTAAAGAAATGCCAAATAATACAACTCTAGATTATAAACCTGTTCTATTCAATTGAGAGTTGAAACTGTTTAAAACCTTGCCTGGATACTCTTTACATTCCACCAACAAAAATAAAAAAGCCTCTAGTCTTCACCACTGGGAAGTTCTGAGCACATTCAGCTGGGGACGGAGAAACACTGAAGGAACACAGGATTCACTGCCAAGTTTCGTGAAAGGCAAGAAAAATGCAGCATTTGGAGTTCTGAGAAACATATTTTATTTTTAAAAACGGAAAAACTGTAGTCACAAAAACATGGTACTCACACAGACTCTACAGAAGCTTCAAAAATCTGCTGCTTCAGCCTTTTCACAATGGAGCAAAATAAAACAAAAACCCAACAAAACAGTCCTAAGGGCAAATTTTCTTCTCTTTTTTTTTTCTTTTTTTTGAGTTGACAGTAAGCCATGTGGTTCTAATGTGTTTAAGCTGTGACTGATATTTGAAGTGGATGTCGCAGTCAGAAATTCCCAGAAGCAGATCCTAGCACATTCTGTGTGCTCCAAGTGCTCTTTAGATGCAACCAGGAAAAAGAGAAGACCAGACCACCACCCCCTGGGAGCTGCTTCTCACATATTTGCAAACGTTACATTTTAATACACATTTGGTTATAAATACGAAAAATGTCTGAAATCAAGCCTGGCATCCTATTAGTACCAAAGAATATTACAACCATCCCATAATACTATTTGTTTAGCCATGGGTGGAAATACATTTTAGAACACCTGTTTTTTCCATTTTCCACCTCAGCTGGACACCTCTTTTCTGCTGATCCTGACAACTTCAGAAAAAAAATTCCTGTATTTCTACACTTATTCTTTGTTCCTTTCAGATGAAAAAAAGCTCAATTAGTCACTTTAAAAGCAAAACTAAAGAACCACCCACAAAGCAAAAGAGAATCCATTGATGCCAGTGACAATTCTAAACTGTGCTACCAGATCTTTCAAAATTGGTCTTAAGAACCCTCTCCTTACATGACTTCTCAATGACACAGTGGTTGGTAATGGATATGAAGTAGCTCAGCTTTAAGTTAAAGAAATTCTTCCTTTGGAACTTGTTCATTCTTTCCTTCAGGGAAATACAATTTACATATAACTTCACCATCAGATTTTGCCCGGGAAGAGTTGCTTGTAACTAAAAGATTTTCCAAGACTTGGAACTGGCTTTGCAGGAGTTGAAAGTACATTGAAAATATGAATGATCTCCAGGAAAACCCACAGGTACCCAAATAACACTAAGCCAACAAGCAGATCGTTTCAGGAATTGATTAAAAATTTAGAGACAATTAGATCATCTAACATGGTTTTCTGAGTATTAAAGAAACTAATTTTCTTAATACACCTATGGAATCAATTAGCTTGTTTGTTCCTATCATTATGCAACTCTTTTGCTAAACCCAACCCTAAACACTCTCTTTTGACAAAGCATTATACAAAATAAGCTAGAGAAGCTGCCTTATTTATTTATTTTTCTGGCCAAGTTTTTTATTTTCAAAGTAAAGGACAGTCTGTTTCTGTTTGTAAACACTATAAAACACTACAGCACAGACAGATTTACCAAGAGAGAAGCAAAAGGAAAGGTTGTCCCAAACTTCTTGCAGTGCAGTCCAGTGCAGACCATGCTGTGTTTGACCTCAAATGTCTTACAAAAAAAAAAAAAAAAAAGACCAGTCCCTAATGAAATCTGCATTTACCTTCATTTCAGATTTCTACTCTATCTGAACTATTCTGTGGAAAAGTCCAAAAGTATCTGAAGACTGTCGTCAGGATTTCTGAGTAGGAGTGAAATTACTGTGCAAGGTCTTTGTGCATCAATACAAGGGAGTAATTAAAACAGTTGACTTTAGTTTTCCAAGTGTTTTCTGAAGTTGTTGCCACCAGTAAGGAGCTAAATAGATTAAGAAGGGTTCCAATCAGTTTATTACTACTTGTCAGCACAAACTCAAGGTGTTTAGTGCTTGCATTTGACAAGTTAGGTCTGTTTGCTATTGTATTTACAGTAGGCAAGTCTGAACATAGAATTTTTCCCTGCCACCTATTTCCCAGATACAACTGTCGATTCCATGGATTAACAGTTACAGTTAATTTAGGGGAAAAAAAACCAAACTACCTCACCTTCGTACTAAGACAAA
Organism: Empidonax traillii; assembly: GCF_003031625.1. NCBI lineage: Eukaryota > Metazoa > Chordata > Aves > Passeriformes > Tyrannidae > Empidonax > Empidonax traillii. The sequence continues at coordinate 733,309 of NW_020955781.1, forward strand.
AACCTTTGCTGGATAAAGCTCTGCATTTAGTATTTGAAATGCCTACAGAGTGTGACAGCAGCAATACACTGTCCAAGTCCCAAAAATATATAAATGGCACTCTTAAAAGCCTGAAGAGGATTGTCAAGTGTAAAAGTATAATAAATGTGATGCTTGTCTAGTACTGATAGTACAGATAAGCATAAACTCACCCTCCAGTCAGTATTTACACTGATCCAAGTGGCCACAGCACCTGCACCCAGCCCTGACTGGGATGAAAACCCCCACTGGACAAGGCCAATCAATTCCCACAGAACCCTGGGCTCTAATGCTTCAAATACAAGTGTAGTAGCAGACACTGGGAAAGATTTTTGGCTCGTAAGAAACAAACAACACTGTTAGTGTCTTGTGAAGTGTTAAAAATTATACAGTAATTTATCTTTTCAATTTCAAAGGGCAGTATATTTTTCCTTAAGAATAGAAAAGAAAATGTTAATTTTAAGAAGTTTTCCCCCCTTTCTCCAGAATGGGGACATATTTACATAGAATAGAAAGCTAAAGCTATACAACAGAAAATGATGGAAATTCTTCTCAACAGCCCTCATTTTGCCAGACTCCTGCCTTCAAGTGGTCTTTTATTGCTGCTATCCTCAAATTCCTCACCCCACACTTTGGCAGGGTTTCCCCTCCTGTCTTTGTCCAAAGCTATACCAGCAAGCCTCCAGCTTTCTTGCTACTATTGTGTGCAAAACTCCAGTAAACAAAACAAAACTCCTCCAAGCAAAAATTTGTTTGTGCCGGCGCGAATGCATCTACACTAACTTTTGCCAGGCCAGAAGGATTTCAAATAATTAAGCCATTTAACTGTGTAGGCCCCTCCTGCAATTCAGAGGCTACATTTAATGCCCGGGCCAGCTCTTCAGACCACAGCTATGCATCCAGCTTGTTTACAGGATGAGCAGCCTTGACTTAAGTAACACAAATACCACTGCTCTAAAAATAGCCAGACAACTGGGCAACACCAGGGCAGATGACAGTCATTCTTAATCAGTGGCTGATTAGGATCTGAATAGCCCAAGAGTATGGCTGAACTTGGGCCATTCAAACAAAAAGAGACTCAGCATTTTTAACGGACAGGCTACAAAAATATCTACCCCAAAATTACCAGCAAAAACACAGTAAGTTATATGAGAAGTTAAAATAAAAAGAGAATGCCAAGTGAACCCACGGAAGATGGTGGTTTCTCAGCTGAAAGGGCAAGGACATTAGTCACCCCACTAGAAGAAGATGAAACATAGGCCTTTAAAACAAGTGAATTAAGAAAAAAGGTCAAGTAAGGCTTCCTGTTAATATGGGAAAAGAGCGTAATTTAATTGAAACAATTTATTTAATGGTTTTAAATAAATTAGGAAATACTGTGTGTACAGTTGGAGAAGTCGATATTCACTGACCCAACTAGATGGACTGCTAATAGCCACGAGAGACTTGATACAGGTTCAAACTATTGCTGTGGAGAAGAAACACTAAGGCTAAAAGCATTCAGCAAATGCTCACGGGTACATGCAAAGTAACTCGATAGAATAATGAAGTAAATTCGTTGCTTGGCCACTGGTTGCTGTTGGCTTATCAGTTTAAAAGAATCCTCACCCTCTCAGTGCACTCACTTCATCTCCCTGGATTTAAATCACAGAAGAAAAAAGGTACTCATGTATTAAGGCAGAGCACAATGAAGTGCTTCCTACTGCAGGCTCCTGAGTATCCTCAGATATCACTTAACAACATAGTTTTGGTTGTTTTTCATTTTGTACTTTTTTTTTTTTTTTTTTTTTTTAGTTGAAATTAGACTTCAGCATCATCGTGTCTGAACAAGATTTCAACTGGCTAACTTGGGCACAATCAAAAGCCTACCCAAAGCATCATGAAACCCAACATGGGCTGCAAACAATTAAAAGTGTCTTCAGAGTAGACATATCCTGAGGGTCTGGGCATGCTAGGGGATCTGTTTGTTGTGGACAAACAACTGATTATGAAACGTCCTTGGGAAGAGCTGCTGTCTATATGTGCACACACACTTGAAAGACTCTTTGTCTTCTCAGAACTTTTTTACTCTTGACTTTCCCACTTACTGGCATCTAACTCCAAACCTTCTTTAGAGGAATTTCTGCTCAACTCAGAACATGAGAAGGAGGCTGAGAAAAAGTAAATAGCTATTGCACTGCTCCTGCCACAGCTCCAGGGAAAGCAGTTTACACACAACCCCTTCAACGCTTTTACACTTTGGTCACTGCTTTTCAATCACCTGAGGAGCATTAATTAGGAGATCATTGCTTTTCAACCCTGCCCTGCAGCAACTCTATGATGTCAAGCCTTCAATCCCCCCTCACTACTCTTAAAACACACATATACATACACAGGCAGTCACAAAGCAGAGACTGAGTAAAGACACTGACCTTACACACAGAAACACAAAGAAATGCTGTGCAACCTCTGCTAGAGCAGAGCAAAGAATCTCGTTTCTCAAAGATTTCAGTGCAGCTCAAAAGACAACTTCAAAATCTGCAACAGGCTTCTTTACATAAAAAACCCTCAAAAATGAAATGAGATGCACTTGTACATCAAATTGTAGCTGAAGCCCACATTTGGGTCTCTTAGCAGCCTTGAAACAGCCCAGCAGAACACTGAAAAATCATCTTCAGAACGCCCAGAATTAAGTGAAAATTAGCCAGAAACATCAGATTACCTGCACCTATGTTTGGAGAAATAAACTACTGATGACAGGATTTCGGACCAGTGACAGAAGTTGAAAAGACTTCGCTTAAAGCACAATCAAAGAGGTAAGACAAGGAAGAGGTAACAGATCTTAAGGCAATTTGAACAGGAAAGTGACCAGATTTGAAGGGGAAGGCCAAGGTGGAAGAGAAGAAAACCTGAAAAGAAGAAATAAGAATGAATTAATTGTAGTCACCCAGAGACTCCATTTGAGTTACACAATTTCAGTTTCTTACCACCACAATTAGCTCAAATTCCTTATTTTACTTTTTCTAAAAAAAGGCATTAGGGACATTTTGTAAATGCAGTCAGCCACCAAAAAGCACACACCATGCTGCAATTCTGCTCCTTCTTGGGCAGTTGCTCTCTAGCCTTTAGCCTAAGCAGCCACCCAAAATAGCAAGGCAATCTCTCAGCAGGACAGGAAGCCTGTTATGTCTTGGTTTTTTTCAGCATGGAACCAATGAATTCACACTTCATTACTCAAATGTCTGTTGCTATTGTATCTCAAAGCACAAACGCAGAATCACAATCCCTGGGAAAGAAAATAAGAAATAAAGGGAAGACAATAGGTATAGTATAAGATCCACTCGAAAGAGGACAAACAACCCACAACGTTCCTATCAAAAATAACACCATTATATCTTCACTGCACACAAACTCATACTCAGGATTACAATTTTGATGCGTAAGCCATGAGATAATTTTAGTTCCTTACAACAACATTGTCAACAACATCATTGTGACCGTGTTTCGCTAAATAAAACCCCTCATCTGACTCCCGAGCCTAAATGCACGCCCCAGGCCCAGCCTTTGCAGCGCTCCCACACCCAAAGCCAACTACACTCCCTTTGCACCTTCCTGCTCCCAAGTTGCTGGACCTTTTAGTGTCTCATTGCTCCAACTGACTGCACTGTGTGAGTTGGTTTTGATCTGGCCTCTGGAAAGCATTAATTCCAGGGCTGGAACAGGAGGATGCAGCGAGTCTTCAGCCAAGACAAGTGCATGACATACACCTGGGTGAAGAGGACACAAAAACCTGCCCTCTTGAGAGCAGGATGAAATGAAACATTATCAGAAATATAGAAACAGCTGGTTCTCAACAGGACATCAGACATCTGGTGACTAAAGACAAAGGCAGCTAATTTTTGGTCATCACAAATGCTTTATTACTTGCTCTGATTTAGTATCACACTGTGAAATGAATTCTCCCCAGAAAAGTTCTCCTCTCCTGGATTATTATACTTTCAGGGATTATTTCAACTGTATTCCCGATGAACAGGTTTTGATGAACAATTTTTGTTTGTGCTGTTTTGTTACTTCTAAATAAAGAGAAAAATTAGAAGTCCAATAAAGACCTCAGCAGTGCTCTTGAGAGCTAACCAAGTAGCAACAGCTACACAAAGTACATGATGATTCCTATTTCAAGTCACAGCAAGGCAGTATCAGATCATGCACTATGAGCTCTAACAGAACTTTTCTTACTCATCTCGAAGACATTATTGACAGTACTTACTTTTTCTTACTTTATAATAAAGTAAGACCTGTGTACGCAGAAAGGTCTTATTGCTCATAAATCCCAGTGACCAAGTATCTGCACCAGCTGCCCGGGGGGTGTCAGGGCACAGAGATGTGACAGACACAGGCATGACAAGGACTCACAGCAGCACAACAAGGAAGTTTTCTTACAGCACTGGACAATTCACTAAAACCCTAGTCTAACACTGCACAGTAACACTGATTTAATGGCTTATTAGGCTCTGATGAAGGGGAATTCCAATACAAGCAGACCATATAACTTATTTTTTCTTTCCATGTACCAGATACAATTTATATTACTTACAACAGGTAGGTACTAAAGAAGAAAAAACTCCTCAGCCCTTTTTGTAAAGATGTAAGAGGGCAGTCATTTTCACTGAGATACAAGTCATTGTCACATACATTCCATCTCCACATTATGGGCTTGAAATTTGAAACATCCATACGTATTCAAAGTTACAATAATAGAAAGAGTATGAAATTTGACTGGAAAGTTGCTATGTTTGTTATCAAGTAGTTTCTGCCATTCATTGAACAAGATTATTTCTTTTATTAATTTTTAAAAGCATAAGGTGAATATTTGTTTTTATAGCCAGTATGGCAGTGTCCTAGTTTTTCCCACTCATCACTGCTGTGCAGGCCGTGGTCTCCAGGCAGAAAAAAGCAAATAAGCAGATAGGGGAAATAGTGTTTCTATCTTCCTTCTAACCCCTCTCATGATGCACCTAATCAACAAAAAGACTGGCCATTTGGTGACAACTATTTGTAACTATTAAAACCTTCCAAACGCTTTTATACAAACCGTTTCTTCCGTGAACACTGAATCACCCATTTTAAGCATGTAATAATCCACCATTTCTTGGCTTTTAGCATGGCAATATTGATATGGCACTGTGACAGCTGTATATCTTACATTAAAAAGGTTATTCTTATTCACAGATATTTAATTATTTTCTCCAGCATGACTCCCTGATTGCAGCTGACCTGGGAAGAGAACCTTCAGCTCCTGAAGAACAGTGACCTGCTCAAAAAGCTTCTCCTTTTCTTTTTAAGAAAGGGTTCATAGCAAATAAACAACTCTCTGCCTACCCTGTTTCACTGTAAGGGTAATTTCTTTGTGATATGCTGGAAAAAAAAAAAAGCAAGAAACAAACAAACAAAAAAACCCCACCAAACACCTGAGAGAAGTCCAGTGCTGCTTTTTAAATCAGGAAATCATTCCTGAGCCGTTCTCAGATGAATTCTCTCTATATCACTTCTGTCCATCAGTCTCTCCCCAGTATTAGACCAAGAGCAAAACTCACCTCTGGGAAATTTATCAGCTGTTGAGCATCTCTGTGAGGTGAATTTCAGCAGCCATTCTGATAAATTGCTTTTCATGTCCCAGAAATTGAGTTTAAATAGAAGGATGGGAATCAGAGTGAAACACTATCTCCCTCTCCAGTTTGCATGTAAATGCAGTGCAGAGCACACTGCAACTTACCTGCTAATGGCTACAAGATCCTGAAAATCCAAACCTATACATCAACTAATTCCAGTTTTCACTGTAAGATTGTGACAAATTTGTACTCTCAAGTAATTTAATTACAGCAATAAGCAATAAGAGTTTATGTTACTGCATTCCAGAGCTTGAAATTACAGTTTTTACTGCAGTTACTGCCAAGCACTCTGACTGGATGTTAAGCCCCTTGATAGTTCCCTTCATATTACAACTGTCTTTGTATTTTGCCTCTCCCTTATCTGCCCAAGTATAAGCAAACTGCTGTTCTTCACAGAAAGCACACCAAGTCCTGATTAAACACAGAAAAGATCAAAAATCTTGTTCATGCTCTTCCTGCAGAAATGACCAAAGTTCAAATCACACTTTTACCTACAAGTACAGTGCACATCTGCTGGCTCCTGAGCTACCTGGAATTCGTTTCCTTAGAATAGTCACCAGTGTCACCATAAATGTATTTTAACTTCCCCCGAGACAACACAAATGAATGGTTTTACAGCTCTGTGCAGAAGCAGCGCTCATGGCTGCAGTGGGCTCACCCACACCCCGGAGCACAGAAACACTGACAAGCCAACAACAAACAAGATAAAAGGCTCAAGCAAATGTGGCTTTAAAAGCTCTCTCGGTTGTCACCTACACTGCATGCAAAGGGCGAGAATTAATGGATGGGTCTGGTTTCTGAAGTGGCTCGTGTAAATAACTCCAGCAAATGAAGGATTTGCTGCCAGCTGCTGGCACAAGGGATGCTGTGGATCTGTGCGTGTCTAACTGCTGAGATCCAAGGGAATCGACACGAACTCCTGTGGCCAAGTTTCAAATGCCCTGGGATGGTCTCTTCTGTCCATTTATTTATTGCAAAACAGGGAGGAGTCATCTCTGCCTGGGTCAGCTGCTTCAGAAACAAAAGAAATAAACGAACTTGGGATCTGAACACAACAGTTCTTTAATTTTTAAAGTACACAATTATAGGGTTTGGGGGAATTTTTCTTCAGAACATAAGAAACAGTACACACTGACAGTTTCTCATTTACAGAGAAAGTTAATAAAAAACAGATGGAGCTCATAATACAGCAACTGCAATACATGCTGTAATTAATCTGGCATTCCAAACAATAAACACAATGTCAGCAAGAGACTCACTTTAAATCTAAGTCAATTATGGATTGATTGCCTCAGCAACACATTACAGAAAATATTTACCATTTACACACTTGTGCTAGGGTAAGCAATCATTAAACTGCAACAAGTAATCTGTAGGTTAATTAGGAAGCTTGGCAGTGAGTACCTAAGGTGACTACTTGGAGAACTATTAAAACCACAAAGATTCTTTCCCTCGATATATTCACAAGCCAAACATCCTAAACACAGAAAACAGCAGAAGTTTTCCAGCTCTGCATCTCACCCTAAGGGGAGCAGCCACTCACCAAAGACTGGATAATTTGTGTGCATGCATTTCTGGTGCCAAAATAAGCAAATACTGTCACTCACGGCAAGTTACAAAAAAAAAAACTAGACTAAAAGATACAAACTTAGGTCCCCTGCCATCCACTGGCAAAACTGGCTGGGACAACACAGCATTCACCACTTGCCTTAAAACACCCAGGCACTGCTAATGGCAGAGTACTGGTTGTGAAATAATACAGCTACACACGGTTGAGTTTGTGGCAGGAACTTAAAACCAAGCAAAAAAAAAAAAAAGCTAAAATATTCATATTCTGCAGAGTCTCACCTGCGAGCAATGTGCCCCCCACACACACTCTGCCCCCAGCACCGACTCTCCCCCCAGCTCTTGCCCAGATCTTTCCCCTGCCAGCAGAGGAGAACAGAACAGCAAAGGACATCCCTTGCAGGCACAGATACAGGAACTGCAATTTGGGCACTCAAATCTAAGTTACCAGATGTTCCTTTTCAGCGGCTGCTGATGTTGGCAATGAGTGGGATAAAAGGTTTTTTTGCGAAAAAAAAACAAAGGAGGAAGAAGCAGAAAATATACAAAAAAAATCCTTGTCTGCCATTGTAGATAGGAGGAAAAGAAAAAAAAAAATATTTTCTTAAAATGTCTTCCTTTGGACTGATATACTACTTACATAGCTAAGTAGTAATTTTTAATTTTTTTAAAGTCAGCTGATTAAAAGCATAACCAATTTTGTCATAAGCTTTTTTACCTTTGTCTGACATTTTACCAATAATTCTTCTCTATAGTAATTCCTTTTGGTTTATTTTTTTTTTCCAAACCCCTCACTCTGGAATCAACTCCATCTTTACTTACAGAATCCAAAAGTCTGCTCCCCTCCCTCGTGCATCACTGTGGCTTTTCTAAAGGGATTTCTTCTTGCAGCATCCCTCAGTAAGCATCTGAATTAGGATCAGTTCTCTTTTCAAGGAGTCTCAGAAGTGAAGGACTGAGCTATTACAGGTGATCATTTAAGCCATCTTTGTGGTAGGATCCAGTACTTTAGAGCACTGTTCATAACTATTTAATCTGTCCAGAAAAATCTCCACTAGTAGGGACTCCAAAGCCTATGCAACTTACAGCAATAATTATCTTTGTCCTCCAAGAGGGATCTCTAAGACAAATATTTGCTTTCAGTCCTGACCTAAACAGACACTGATAGCAATCACCTCTTTCCTATACTCACATACCCTTTTTGTTAGTTATATATAATAAGGCATTTTTAAAAAATTCTTCCCAATTTGTGTTTTCACGTGTCTCCTTTGCTTTCCCCTGGATTGTCTCCAAACTGAGAATCAGCACTGATAACTGGTATGATTTCACAGATGAAACCTCAGCAATACTAAGCTACTAAGCTGCACAAGATAGATATTTCCATATGTTATTTACAAGCCAGTTTGTTTTATTCTGGGATACAGCATCACACTCCAGTGCCTGTTTCCTCTGTTGTACACCATGAAGTTTAAACTCCTTGAATACTGTTCACCTGAGGTTTCTTCTCCAAGCAGCCTGTATTGAGTTGCCATTACTGAGTTGTGACTCATTTTGCATTGTTTCTTCATTTTGTTTTGAGTGTAAATTGTGTTCTGCCAACTCGATGCCATTTGCAAATTTTACAAATATCTCTTATCCCATTAGTTAGCATTCAGTGAAAAAGCTGCACAGTATGGGACAGAACATGAGAATATCACAGAATGATTTGGGCTGGAAGGGACCCTACAGATCATCTCATTCCTGCCATGGGCAGAGACACCTTCCAATAATCAGGTTGTACAAAAAGTCCCATCCAATCTGGCCTTGAACACTTGCAGGGATGAGGCACCTACAGCTCCTCAGGGCAACCGAATGTCCACCAGAAAGAAAGATGCTACATGCCAATCACTTTAAGGATAGAAAGTCACTGGACTTTCCTTAAGTTTCAGACAAAGCAGAAAACAAATTGACAAACACTGCACCCAAGTAGACACTTTCTGTGGGTACTTTCTGCTCACAGAGAGCGAACACTCATTGTGACTGTTCAGATTTCTTTGAAGTGACCCAATGTACACCTGTAAGCAAGTCAGTTCACCTCTGTAATCCTCCACATGGCAGTACCCAGAGGCAGATAAGGTCAGCTGCTCACTGTCCTCACTGCGAGAGCAACAGGAGAGAACTATACACAGGAGTGCATTTTGCACACAAACAGCTTCACAGAACTACAAATTTCCTGCCAGAAATCTCAGTGGGAGCTGTCGGGCACTCGAGTATTTTAAGCAAGTTCCACAAAGCATATCCGTGAAGCCCAACATTTTCCTCAGCTTACTTTCTTGGCTATTGCTCTCCTCCAGGGTTGCGAAATCAGTAAGTTTACATTATTTGTCATTGCACTGGACGCAAATCCAATAAGCTGGATGAAAGTTGCACTCAAAATTAATCCTTTTTATTGCCATCTTGGTTTACTTGCACACATTTTGATTCTGTTTTATGATTATTTTTTTTTTTAGTAGAAATTGCCAATATCCTCAACTCTCCTGGCCGAGAAACTAATGTTTTACATTCCTGGTATTTTAAATCATACTGATGTTTTGATGCAAGAAAAAAAAACATCTGTTAAATGTCTAACAAATTGCAATTGCAGTCATCAAAAATCACCTCTTTATGGAAGCTGCACAAAGACATTAGGTGAGAAAAGGTTAGGTATTTAACCACTGGTCTAGGACAGGAATGGAAGTGCACATCAATACAGCAGTGCTTCCCAGCTTTCACCCAGGGTACTCATCTAGGAAGAACCTCAGAATTGTGTGTAACTTCCAAGACTAGGATATGTTTTTGAAGTTGATGAACACCTATGAAACTAGGGCTGGAATCCTCCTCTCCACTTCTTAGTACACACATTTTCACCCAGCCCTGCTATGACATCATCTTCTTTCCACCTCCCATCTGTCTTCCCACTAGCTTGACACCATCTTTGTCCTCAACTCATTATTTTATTCTTTCAGAATCCTCATTTCTTTAGGACTCCCACTCTAACCTAATGTTTCCTGCCATTTGTTTGCTGAACCAGATCTACCTCTTTCCAACTGTCTTTATTTCTTCATCAGCCTCTCATTTCCTTTCCGTGTCTGTCATTTCCCCCATTTCACCTCATTCCCGACTTTTTCCTTTCCCACAGCTTTCCTCCCATTAAAAAGAGCTTGTTTGCCTTTTCCTTTGACAGGAGTTAAGACAGGGAGCACACGTTGCCAACAGTCCCTGGTTGATGCACACTGCCAGATGGTGTTGGTCTCACCAGTTAAACTAAACCAATCCCACAGCTCTGGTGCTGCCACAGCCACAACTACGCGTTAGCAACAAGCATTTGCCATAAAATAACATTTTTTTAAAGTGCTAGAAATCGGGAAAAAAAAGGCAAAAAACTCACAGGAACACACTAGTTATGCCTAGATTTTGTTCTCTTTAGATCTGGCCTGCTTTACAGAAAATGTTAGTCTTGCCAAATAATCGAGGAATGAAATGACTGGGACAGTTCATACAAAGTCAAGTTTGTAGAGATGAAAAGCTTAAATTACAGCTAATTTTTTTCAGATATTCCCTCCTACTGCTACTCCAAAATATCATATGATTCAAATTATAGTTTCCAGAGGAAGTAATTAAAGACACTGGAACTTCCATCAATGATGGTTTTGTATGTTTGCACTCGATCCTTGGCACAGACTCAGTCTATATTTAGAATGCAAACTATAAGGAATGTTTGAAACCAAACAGCTACAAACCAACCCAAGGATTTCATTTATAATGTGAGATTTGCAGAGATAGGATAACACTCACATACACGGCAATTCTAGGGAGTTTATAGAATTTGCACAGGTTTTGAGAGAGGAATGCAGTCCCCAGCCCTTCCTGCAAGTCCTGCTGTCCACAGGAAAGCTGGGGGCACCAGCTGAGAGAAACACTGTCTCTCTTTGGGCAAGATTGGTCTTTGGAAGGCACCTACAAAAATACTGTATCAAGAAACTCAAAAGACAACACAATTTTTTTTTTTTTTGTCAGCTACAGAATATCACACATTAGGTATTATTCTTTCAGAAGAGCGTTCTCCCCAGTAACATCTGTGGGCCTATGATTTCTTTTTCCCTCCAAGCTGTGACAAGACCCTGAAGTAGATTGCTGCTGCACATCCGAGTTTCTCTGTGCTTTCGAAAGCTGGAGGGTTCTGGCCCTCCTCCACTCAAGCCATTTTAGTTCCAAAACAAAACAAAAATTTAAATCATGTTAACTAACCTAACACATCAGTGCCATTCCCTGACCAGTGCTTAATGTATACCTGATGTGTTTCAGTTGGCACACTCAGTTCTCAGTGTTAGTGTCAAATGTCTGCATACAATCACATTAGATGGGCATCAAGGACTTCTCAACATCCCTTGAAACCTTCAAATCACAGTGATGTAAACACAGAAACAGGAGTACATTATATTTAAAAAATGGTGAAACATGACACTTGATCTGTCTCCTGATGATGCAGGATGTTACAAATTTTCACAATCTTATTTCCTTTGAAAATGCATATTTGATTTAAAACAGCCCAAGATCAAGTCAGATAAACCAGTTTTAAGCAATTCAGAAGACACAAATCAAAATCCATCATAATTAGAGAAAGGAATAAAATAATCAGGCAAGTATTTCTCCATCTTTAAACAACTTTCCAAACAAAGCTGTTCTGCATTTCAAGTTATTTAACTATTCCATTTTGTTTCACCTACATTGCACGATTAAAAAAAAAAATAAGATGTCCTATTTAGCAAGTTAATTAATTTTTACCTATGGGGAGATGCAAAATAGCATTAGCTTTGCTGTAGAAAGGTCAAGCACAGAAATAAGTTTAATGCCATTCTAAGGAACTGAAGGAGTTTTTCTTTTTCTAAGGAAACTTGGAGTTTACTAGATCTTGTACCAGATCTGACTGAAATTTTATTTTATGAAGCAACTGCAGGGATAAGGAATTATCTTCCCACCCCCCAAACCCTGTCAGCAGTTTTAAGAAACATTACAGAGCACCCTTTATATCTCCTGGCACGGGTAACTTTCAATTCCATTGCAGAAACATACGTGCAACTCAGCTACTTCTAAGATATGAGCAAAATGTGGTTCTTTTTAAAAAAATCTACTTATATACACAGATATCAGCTGGACAATTGCATAACAGGGTGAATCTTTCTGCCTGGTTTTAGTGAGGTCAAATAAAAGCTGCAAAGGAATTTCGCTGCCCACAGAGAGAGCTGACACAGAATACCCATGTTGTCATGGGCACCAACAAGGAAAAGGCATCCAAACGCCAAGATTTTTGAGAAAACCTTCACTGAGCTGGTACAAAGTCAGATCCACAAGTTTATACCTTGGGAACCAAAACCAAACAGCTCTAGGAAAAATTCTGCTGACAAAAGAGCCCTGGCCTCAATACACCAGTGGCCCCAAATGCCCCCTCTGGCTGTGGCTGGACATCAGGGCATGCCAGGCTGGAGGGCTGGGCTGCCTAGCAGGTAGCTATGGAGGCACAGGCACAGCCCCTAGGCACGCAGCAAGGCAAGGCAGATAAGACCACAACTGTGCTGTTTACCAGCTCTGAAAACAGTTCTGCCTCCCCTGATTTTGTTTCCAACAGGAGCAGTTACTACTCTTGCCTCCCTGTGCGCTTGGAAAACGCACAAAGTGCACCTTTATGGTTACTGACAACTTATGGGATAAGGCTGTCCTAGGGGTGTGTGATCACAAACTACTGTGCCTACTGCTGTTACAAGAGCTTGTCTCAAACTGATGCACTAGGATCCTGTTTCCACTTAGAGATTGGGCAAGGCACATCTTTCTGCTGCCCTCGGTGCATGCAGGTGAAGAGTTCCTGTCCTGAGGGAACAGGTGCCCACAGCAGAGGCATCAAATCATCACCTCCACTCACCTTACTGGATCAGTCACTCACAGGGCACTGTTTCCTCACCTGGAAAGGTGGGGATCCACACCCAACAGCCCCATGAGAGCCTAAACCCATCCTTGGATCAGCAGCAACAGGGCTGCTGGCACAGTCCCAGCTGGTGTGCAGTACAATGCTTTCCCAGAAAGAAGCAGCATGACACTGGGCAACTTGAGCCTCTATTTCCATTGATCTTCACAGTGAAATCAATGCTGAGAGTAAATAAATTAAAACTTGATCATGAACCAAACAGAGAAGTTATCTCTGTTTTTAAGTGCTTAAGCATCGAGGCACTTGAGTGCTCTCTCTTCTGCATCCTTGAAGACCACATAACAGGTTGTGGTTGTTCAGGAAAGGACATCACCCCACAGGTTTTTGGTTCCTACCAAGACTTAGGGTGCAGCCTTGCAGGACAGTTGGCACAATTTTCAAAAACATCTTAGAGAAAGACAAGCTCAAGTTCATCCAAAAATGCCACAAATCACTGCAGGTCTCCAAGGACCTGATTAATTTTCCCCACCATCGTCTTTTAATTTGGAGCTTAAAGCTCTAAGCCTTAATTAAGTGGCTATTCATAGCACTCAATTTAAAGGAAGGAAAATTAGTTGATATATCCCACATTTGTTCTCTTCCATTTAATCTGTTTGTTTGGGGTTTTTTGGTTGTTTTTTTTCTCCTAATTATTGTAACTAGAAACATCACACAGAGATAAAAGTAGTTTAAGAGCAGGAGGTGACCAAAACTTTGAAAATCTATTGTTACTTGTTTCATTAAGAAGCCTGAACCATTTGATACTTCTATGATGTTCTCAGGTGGGGTTGACTCAGCATTTAAGACTGATGTGCAAAATAAAACTCAATGCATTATTACATTTACAGAAACACAAACTATCAATTCCTTTTACAGTAATTTATGGTAAAGGGTATTTTTCTTTGAGATTGATACATCAGTGACACAGATAAGTACTGGGAAGCATAAAAAGCAATTCCAGCACATAAAGCTCTGTTTTGCATTATTCACTGCATTATTTTTATGAAGTTTTAGAGGGTATATATGGCTATGAATTCAGAGATTTCCATTTCAGAAGTGAAACTATAGGAGGACTTGCAAAATGTACATACTTTTAGCACACAACCTGCATGGGCATAATCATTACAAAAGTAGCAGGATTCACTTTTATATTCAAAGAATTAAGATCATGTTAGGTATAATTAAGAAAAGTAGCCTTTGTAAGCAAATTTTTCCATGCAACTTCAACCATTTCTGAAATATACGACTTCTTTGGAAAACAAACACTGCATTTATTAATTATCCTTGCTGAGCTTCAATCCAGTAATTCAAATACCAAAGTTGATTTATACTCCTTTACTTGCACAAACAGCACACACAGCCAGGTTCACCTGACAGGATCAGCTAAAGTTTAACACAGAACCAAAACAGGTTTGGTTTTTTTAATCTGCTCATTTTTAAAAACATTTTATACATGAATTAAAAAATCCCCACCAAAACAAAACAAAAACCAACCAATGACATCAAACCCACAAAACAGAAGACCTTCCCCCCCCAAACAAAGAAAGCCCATAAAAACAAGCAATTCCTTCTTACCATTCACTTCTGTGAACACTTTCAGAAATGGTTTTATATGATATTGTACTGTTATTGATAATGTAACTATTACTGAAAGCAACACTCAGGGACAGAGTTTATTACAGAAGAGCTCTTGCTGTTTAAATCAGTGGGTCTGCATACCC
>NW_020955782.1:0-2614 GCF_003031625.1 Empidonax traillii
CTGATGAAAAAAATCATTGAAAAGTAACAGTAGAAAACAAAACCTATCCTTCAAACAAGAGAAAATTCAATGCTAAACTACCCCCTTGTACAACGTCACTTCAACCATTACCTAAATAAAACAATTTGTTACATCCCACTGCTAGAAGTTCCTGTTCTTCTAGACTGCCAGCAGAACTTTGTCAAAATAAGTGAACATTCAGTAGGATCTAGGATTTTTTTTGGAGGAGGAGGTTTGTTTTCAACCTGATTCTAGCCAAATGCAAGTCTCTGTGAATTCACAGAAAAATTACAGCAGCTGTTTCAGTGAACTTCTCTCATGGAAAAAGAAGACAGTGACGGCTAAGAGAAACAGCCTCAAGGCCAGATATACCTAGAACATGCTGAGCACGCAAATCCCTAAGCCAGTGAGGTGATATCCAATGACTGAATTTCAAAAAGGTTTTAAAATTAGTTTCTAAAGGTGCAGTGTCTTCCTCTGGAATACACTAGAAGATGACAAGTATTTTGAAAAAAGAAAATTCTTTGACAGCTTCTTGGAGGTTCAACAAGAGACTCAGCTGACAGTCAACTGAAATTTTAGAAGGTCTCCACAATGTTTTCAGAAATCCAGTATGATTCCATACATAGAACTAGAAAGAAAAGATAAAGCATACAAGACATGTCTGAGAGAGCTGGGGCTGTTTAGCCTGGAGAAAAGGAGGCTCAGGAGGGACCTTATCACTCTCTACAACTACCTGAAAGGAGGTTGTAGCCAGGTGTAGTCAGTCTTTTTCTCCCAGGTAACAAATAACAGGACACAGGATAGGGCAGGTTTAAATTAGAAATCAGGAAAAATTTCTTCATGAAAAGGGTAGTCAGGCATTGGAACAGGCTGCCCAGGGAAGTGGTAGAATCACCACCCCTGGAAGTGTTCGAAAGACGTGGTTTAGTGGAGAATACAGTGGTGTTGGGTTAATGGTTGGATTCTATGATCTTAAAGGTCTTTTACAACCTTAATGAATCCGTGCAAAAGGAAAACACTCATGTGGATGTTTTTTTTAAGGTAAGAAAACACTCCAGACAATGAGATGCTTTGCACCAGGCAGAAGGTAAGCATATAAACTAAACATTAAGATGTGCACTGTTTCTGCTGTTATACGAAAACAAAAAAGGGAGATAAATATAACACGAAATTTCAACAAATAAATAGCAAACAAATTCTAACACATAGGAATAAAAATCATGATTCAATCAGGCTTTGGTTGCTTTAGTACTGTAGTATATTAAATATGCTACATGTAGTATGTAGTATACTGTAGTTATGTTAAACAGTACTACAAGTCAAGTCTTCAAAAACTACAAAGGAAATAAACATATTTAAAGCTAATAGAGCATTTAAAATGTAAACTCTGCTCTTTGCACCCAAGGAGATGACACAGTAAGGTTTAAGATGTCTAAGTGCTGTTTCTCTCAACATAGAAGCACCTTTGCAACTATAACTTGAAAGACTTAAAGTCAGGAACCAAGAGTAAGTCTGTAGAGGTACACTGAAAAATAGTGCAAATAAAAAAGCATGTCTATTTAAACACTAAATTATATGGGAATTGGGGTAGAACAAACTAGTACAAGAAAAGACAGAAAAGAAAGAAGACAAAATACATACCTTTTGCATAATAAGAGGAAAATTAAAGCATGGAAAAAGAAACGAAACTGGAAGCTGCATTTACTGGACATTAGAATGGGATGGATTAAAGTCATTCACCTCCTGTGACAGAAGTTAAATCAAAATATCATATTTAATGTAAAATTATGAGTATCAGCCAAATCATAGATGGGAACAATTAATTAATCTAAACCGAGTTAATTAGTAATGAATACCATTGCCGAAACTTGGTAAAACTCAGATAAAATACAAATGAGTTCTGTAGCACCCAATAACTACTCAATTCCAGATAAGTCTATTGGCCATTATATTGTTAAAAGATTCAGTATTCAGATGGCTTCTATATAGTACATAACTCTATGTAACTCCACATACACTACTTGCTCAACAGTATATATGGATTGTGATTATGCAAATAAAACATGGATTGGTGTCTTGCATATTAAGTACCTATGCAATATACTTAATAGGTCAATAAATATCATTACAGGATGTTGAGTTAACAATCTAAAAAGAGAACTTGAATCACACTCCATTTAACTGTATTTTGTTTGGTTGAAAGTTTACATTGCCTATGGTGATTTAATCAACTGAGCTAATCATTAAGCAAACTACGTCTTAACATACATGAAGTCATGTGTCAGCAGTATCTTTCCAGAGATCCATACATTTAAACATGTGTTTAAATCCTAATCCTTCAGATAGTTTTGTTGAAATCTTATCCGAGTGATGAAGCAAGCTTTGGCAAATCCATCCTATATTCCTTGCAAGTCTGCCCCCTATCTTACTATCACCTCCTCTTTAAAATCCAGAATCCAAACACGAGAACTTAAAAGATCACCAGAAAGAGCAACCAACTTAGAAAACTTCATCTTCATTCTTATTTTTCAGAACTTTCACTGAACTATATATAATTCATTATATAGCTACATCTTGAGATCAGAATTTTTAAGCATACAAAATCTAAAAA